>NC_060190.1:72513434-72595934 GCF_021184085.1 Oncorhynchus gorbuscha | reverse complement strand
GCAAACATCCTGGACAAAATGTTTAGTGAAGTGTACATTTAGCAGTAGGAAGCCTGAACAATATATTTGACCTATCAGCTAACATATCAGATATCATTTCTGGCAACTAATGACAAATGGTTTGATGAAGAATGCAAAAAACCCAAGAATGAAATTGAGAAACCTATCCAAACAAAAACGTGGAGACCCAGAAAACCTGAGCTTACGTCTTCACGATGGACTCCCGAGTGGCGCAGCGGTCTAAGACACAGCATCTCAGTGCAAGAGGCATCACTGCAGTCCCTGGTTCGAATCCAGGCTGCATCACATCTGACTGTGACTGGGTCACATAGAGCGGCACACAATTGGCGCAGCGTCGTCCGGGTGGCCGTTAATGTAAATAAGAATTTGTTCTTAACTGACTTGCCTAGTTAAATAAATATGGTGAAACACTAAAACAGTGAAGAAATACACGATGATAAAAGGACGACTAGCATGACCGAAAACAGCTAATTGTGATAGAAGAATTCATAGAGTCAAATCACTTCTGGGAAAAAATGGTACACACTAAACAAACTATCTATCCAAAATGGAGATGTATGGATAAACCACTTGCCCAACTATGAAATAACACATATGGAATCGTGTAGTAACCAAAAAAAGTGTTAAACAAATCAAAATATATTTTATATTTGAGATTCTTCAATGTAGCCATGACAGTTTTGAAAAGATAGTCAATCATTACTTTAAGACATGAAGGTCAGTTAATCCAGAAAATGTCAAGAACTTTGAAAATGTTTTCAAGTGCAGTCGCAAAAACCATCAAGCGCTATGATGAAACTGGCTCTCATGGGGACCGCCAGATGAAAGGAAGACCCAGAGTTATGGCTGCTGCAGAGGATAAGTGCATTAGAGTTTCCAGCCTTAGAAATTGCAGCCTACATTTTTTTTCCACAGAATTCAAGTAACAGACACATCTCAACATTAACTGTTCAGAGAAGACTATCTGAATCAGGCCTGTATGGTCAAATTGCTGCAAATAAAACCACTACTAAAGGACACCAGTAATAAGAAGAGACTTGCTTGTGCCAAGAAACACGAGCAATGGGCATTAGACCGGTAGAAATCTGTCCTTTCATCTGATGAGTCCAAATCTGAGATTTTTTTATCCAACCGCTGTGTCTTTGTGAGATGCAGAGTAGGTGAATGGATGAACTCTGCATGTGTGGTTCCCACCGTGAAGCATGGAGGAGGAGGTGTGATGGTGTGGGGGTGCTTTGCTGGTGACACTGAATGTGATTTATTTAGAATTCAAGGCATATTTAACCAGCATGGCTACCACAGCATTCTGCAGCGATACGCCATCCCATCTGGTTTGGCTTAGTGTGACTATCATTTGATTTTCAACATGGCAATAACCCAACACACCCTCAGGCTGTGTAAGGGCTATTTGACCAAGGAGAGTGATGGAGTGCTGTATCAGATGACCTGGCCTCCACAATCACCCGACCTCAACCCAATTGAGATGGTTTGGGATGAGTTGGACCGCAGAGTGAAGAAAAAGCAGCCAACAAGTGCTAAGCATATGTGGGAACTCCTTCAAGACTGTTGGAAAAGCATTCCAAGCGAAGCTGGTTGTGAGAATGCCAAGAGTGTGCAAAGCTATCGTCAAGGTAAAGGGTGGCTCCTTTGAAGATTCTAAAATATATTTTGATTTGTTTAACACTTTTTGGTTGCTACATGATTCCATATGTGTTATTTCATAGTTTTGATGTCTTCATTATTATTCTACAGTGTAGAAAATAGTAAAAATAAAGAAAAACCCTTGAATGAGTAGGTGTATCCAAACTTCTGATTGGTTCTGTATATCAATGAATTGGCGCTAGAACAGTCTGAAGCACCCTACTGGAATCAGAAATCAAAATGTTTGCTGATGATCTGGTGCTTCTGTCCCCAACCAAGGAGCACCTACAGAAGCACCTAGATCTTCTGCACAGATTCTGTCGGGACATTGAATCTCAGTGAGACAAAAATAATGGTGTTCCAGGAAAGATCCAGTAGCCAAGACAACAAATACAAATTCTATCTAGACGCTGTTGCCCTAGAGCACACAAACAACTATACCTACCTTGTCCTAAACATCAACACCACAGGTAACTTGCACAAGACTATGAATGATTTAAGAGACAAGGCAAGAAGGGCCTTCTATGCCATCAAAAGGAAAATAAAACTCAACATCCCAATTAGGATCTGGTTAAAAATACTTCAATCAATTATCAAACCCATTACCTTCCATGGTTGTGAAGGTCTGTCACCAGCCAAGAATTCACAAAATGGGACAAACACCCAATTGAGACTCTGCTCAATTGGGTGTTTGCAGAATTAGGACTATACTGCTAGTTATCAAAATCCAGAAAAGAGCTGTTAAATTCTACAACCACCAAAAAGGAAGCGATACCCACACATTCCATTACAAAGCCCTCACCTATATATAGAGACATGACCCTAGAGAAGAGTCCCGTCAGCCAGCTGGTTCTGGGGCTCTGTTCACAAACACAAACAGACCCCACAGAGTCTCAGGGCAGAAACACATTTAGACACAACCAAATTATGAGAAAGCGAAAAGATAACTATTTGACACTGGAAAGAATCCACACACAAAAAAATTGCAAACTAGAATCAAATCAAATGTATTAATAAATCCCTTCGTACATCAGCTGATATCTCAAAGTGCTGTACAGAAACCCAGCCTAAAACCCCAAACAGCAAGCATGCAATCTAGCCCTAAACAGAGAGTACACAGTGGCAGAATACCTGACCACTGTGACAGACCCCAAATTAAGAAAATCCTTAGCTGTGTACAGACTCAGTGAGCATAGCCTTGCTATTGAGGAGAGGTCACCGTAGACAGACCTGGCTCTTAAGAGAAGACAGGCTATGTGCTCACTGCTCACAAAATGAGGTGGAAACTGAGCTGCACTTCCTAACCTCCTGCCAAATGTTTAACCATATTAGAGGCACATATTTCCCTCAGATTGCACAAACCCACAAAGAATATGAAAACAAATCAAACATTGATAAAGTCCAATATCTGTTAGGTGAAATACCGCAGTGTGCCATCACAGCAGCAAGATTTGTGGCCCGTTGCCATGAGAAAGGGGCAACCAGTGGAACACAAACAGCATTGTAAATAAAACCTATATTTTTTTCCTCTCATACTTCAACTATTTTCACATTGTTACAACACTGTACATAGCCAACAATATAATGTTTGAAATGGCTATATTCTTGGAAAACCTTTGAGTGTAATGTTTACTGATTGTTTATTTCTCTTGTCCATTTTCTTTTTGTTTATTGTAAACATGTTTCCCATGCCAATAAAGTCAGTCAGTCTCTCGTCTCTCTCTCTCTCTCTCTCTCTCTCTCTCTCTCTCTCTCTCTCTCTCTCTCTCGCTCTCTCTCTCTCTCTGTCTCTCGCTCTCTCTGTCTCTCGCTCTCTCTGTCTCTCGCTCTCTCTCTCTCTCTCTCTCTCTCTCTCTCTCTCTCTCTCTCTCTCTCTCTCTCTCTCTCTCTCTCTCTCTCTCTCTCTCTCTCTCTCTCTCTCTCTCTCTCTCTCTCTCTCTCTCTCTCTCTCTCAGCAGAATACCAGGTGTATCCGCTCCCCATCTTCCTCTCCAGTGTAATCAAGCTGTAGGCCACTCTGTGATGACACCATGATGGCAATGCTCACTCATTCCCGCAGTGTTGATCAGCATTCAGCTGGTGTTCAGAGCACTAATACTGAAGATCATGGTATGTTTTCACTCTGGTGAACCCTGGGTTGGTGTTTACTCTAGAGAGAGAGGGAGTAGGAGAGGGAGGTTTAGGGGACAGGAGGAGAGAAGAGAGGGAGGAAAGCAGGGAGGAGAAGAAATGACAAAAAGAGTAGGAGGGAGGGAAAGAGACGACAAGGAAATAGAGAGCGAGGGAAGGAGGAAGGGAGATAGATGGTGCGTTGATGAAATGGAGATTGCCTCTGTCTTCCTAATGTGTGGCCTGCAGTGTTCTCTCTTCTCTCTGCTCAGTGAACAGCAGCTATTGTTCAACTTGTCTCTCTACACCCCCCCCCCCCCCTCCATGTCCTCTGTCTGTACTGGGAAAGACTAGGCCACTAGATCTTTCTTATAGGATGTTCCCTCTCTCATTCTCTGTCCCCCTGTATAGCAACTCTGCATGTACAGAAAGCAGCTCCTTTCTCCCTCTCCCCTCTCTCTTTCACACTCTGTCCTCTCTTCCTCTGTCTTGTGCCTCTCAGTCTCTCTAAAGATGTTAGGGCCTCACCCGCTTCCACTTTCCAGACCATTAGTAGAGAGATGTTCAGACCAGGACTGTGTCCCCTCACTTACTAATGCAAATGTAATATCATAATATAATAATATATGTCAGCTAGCAGAACTTACAGGGAGAATACACAACATGTCAGCTAGCAGTACTTACAGGGAGAATACACAACATGTCAGCTAGCAGTACTTACAGGGAGAATACACAACATGTCAGCTAGCAGTACTTACAGGGAGAATACACAACATGTCAGCTAGCAGTACTTACAGGGAGAATACACAACATGTCAGCTAGCAGTACTTACAGGGAGAATACACAACATGTCAGCTAGCAGTACTTACAGGGAGAATACACAACATGTCAGCTAGCAGTACTTACAGGGAGAATACACAACATGTCAGCTAGCAGTACTTACAGGGAGAATACACAACATGTCAGCTAGCAGTACTTACAGGAGAATACACAACATGTCAGCTAGCAGTACTTACAGGGAGAATACACAACATGTCAGCTAGCAGTACTTACAGGGAGAATACACAACATGTCAGCTATCAGTACTTACAGGGAGAAAACACAACATGTCAGCTAGCAGAATCTACAGGGAGAATACACAACATGTCAGCTAGCAGAATCTACAGGGAGAATACACAACATGTCAGCTAGCAGAATCTACAGGGAGAATACACAACATGTCAGCTAGCAGTACTTACAGGGAGAATACACAACATGTCAGCTAGCAGACTTTATTGTGTATTATATAGTTAAATAAAGGTTCAATAAAAAAATATTAAAAATGATCCTAGTTTTTTTTTTTATTAATAAATTAAACTACATTGTTATGTGACAGAACAAGGAGCTAGGAGACTAATCCATTTCAATGACAGCAGATAGTGCTGTAGTCTAGATTAGTCACAGACACTTACAACTCTTCTGTTGTCCTGGTAATAGATGGAACAAATGGCTGCCATTTTCGGTCGCAGCCTGAGAGTGATTGTATCATGTCTGATATGTCATCTTTGTAAATACCAATTTGTTCTTAATTGACTTGCTTAGTTAAATAAAGGTTACATACATTTTTGAAAGTACATTGTTTGTTTTCGAAAGTACATTGTTTGTTTTCGAAAGTACATTGCATTGTTTCCCCTGTTGGTCTCTCACACTCTTTTGTTTTCAAAAAAGCACAATTCAATTGTGAGGGGAACTGATTCATGCTCGTCCCGGCCCGGGTATTGATCAAAACATTTGGCTTGGCCCCCGAAAGTGTGTTGAAGTGTCACCATACTGCAGGTCTACTGTCTACCTGTAAAGCCTTATTCTGGTTGGATTTTGCCAAATAATGTATGTCCCAATCGCCAGAGATATTTCTGATGATATTGTATGTAAGCAGTATGGCACAAGAATATTGTCCCATATCATGAATATAGTCACAGATAAAGGACAATGTTTGGCCAAACAAGCAACATGACTGACCGATCAACTGACTGGGCTGACAATCCACGGACAGATCAACCCACCATGATAGATAGATAGTTAAATATAGATAGAAGGATAAAGATAGAGAGAGGAGGAGAGAGAGATGGGTTTTCCGGTGAGCCACCTGTATCCTTGACTCCAGGGGGGTGCTGGAAGTATCCATTCATTACAGGGGTAATGGGGCTTAAAATGAACGCACAACCCAGCTGGCACATAACGTTCTGAGAACCATGTGTTTCTTACAGCGTGGTTGTCCTATGGTTATTTTGCATACAACCGTCGCACAACGTTCTGGGAATGGTGCAGGCCTGTTGCTTGGCTTTGGAACGTTTAAGGAACATGACAATAAACCCTCATTTACTTTGTACTTCATTACTTTAACATAACGTTTCGTAAAAGTTCCAAAATGGTTACATTTCATTTCCATTTTGTTCATGTTCTAGCAACGTTCTCCAACTGTTTTGACATTGGCAATGTTCTCAAATAGTTCAGAGAACGTTAAGAAACAACGTTCTTCAGTGGGAATTTCAGTACTTCAGCATAACGTTTCGTAAAGACTTACTCATACTTCAGCATAACGTTTCGTAAAGACTTACTCATACTTCAGCATAACGTTTTGTAAAGACTTACTCATACTTCAGCATAACGTTTCGTAAAGACTTACTCATACTTCAGCATAATGTTTTGTAAAGGCTTACTCATACTTCAGCATAACGTTTCGTAAAGACTTACTCATACTTCAGCATAACGTTTTGTAAAGACTTACTCATACTTCAGCATAACGTTTCGTAAAGACTTACTCATACTTCAGTATAACGTTTCGTAAAGACTTACTCATACTTCAGTATAACGTTTCGTAAAGACTTACTCATACTTCAGCATAACGTTTTGTAAAGACTTACTCATACTTCAGCATAACGTTTCGTAAAGAGTTACTCATACTTCAGTATAACGTTTCGTAAAGACTTACTCATACTTCAGCATAACGTTTTGTAAAGACTTACTCATACTTCAGCATAACGTTTCGTAAAGACTTACTCATACTTCAGCATAACGTTTCGTAAAGACTTACTCATACTTCAGCATAACGTTTTGTAAAGGCTTACTCATACTTCAGCATAACGTTTCGTAAAGACTTACTCATACTTCAGCATAACGTTTTGTAAAGGCTTACTCATACTTCAGCATAACGTTTCGTAAAGACTTACTCATACTTCAGCATAACGTTTCGTAAAGACTTACTCATACTTCAGCATAACGTTTTGTAAAGACTTACTCATACTTCAGCATAACGTTTCGTAAAGACTTACTCATACTTCAGCATAATGTTTTGTAAAGGCTTACTCATACTTCAGCATAACGTTTCGTAAAGACTTACTCATACTTCAGCATAACGTTTTGTAAAGACTTACTCATACTTCAGCATAACGTTTCGTAAAGACTTACTCATACTTCAGTATAACGTTTCGTAAAGACTTACTCATACTTCAGTATAACGTTTCGTAAAGACTTACTCATACTTCAGCATAACGTTTTGTAAAGACTTACTCATACTTCAGCATAACGTTTCGTAAAGAGTTACTCATACTTCAGTATAACGTTTCGTAAAGACTTACTCATACTTCAGCATAACGTTTTACTCATACTTCAGTAAAGACTTACTCATACTTCAGCATAACGTTTTGTAAAGACTTACTCATACTTCAGCATAACGCATTTTCGTAAAGACTTACTCATACTTCAGCATAACGTTTTGTAAAGGCTTACTCATACTTCAGCATAACGTTTCGTAAAGACTTACTCATACTTCAGCATAACGTTTTGTAAAGGCTTACTCATACTTCAGCATAACGTTTCGTAAAGACTTACTCATACTTCAGCATAACGTTTCGTAAAGACTTACTCATACTTCAGCATAACGTTTCGTAAAGACTTACTCATACTTCAGCATAACGTTTCGTAAAGACTTACTCATACTTCAGCATAACGTTTTGTAAAGGCTTACTCATACTTCAGCATAACGTTTCGTAAAGACTTACTCATACTTCAGCATAACGTTTCGTAAAGACTTACTCATACTTCAGCATAACGTTTCGTAAAGACTTACTCATACTTCAGCATAACGTTTCGTAAAGACTTACTCATACTTCAGCATAACGTTTCGTAAAGACTTACTCATACTTCAGCATAACGTTTTGTAAAGGCTTACTCATACTTCAGCATAACGTTTCGTAAAGACTTACTCATACTTCAGCATAACGTTTTGTAAAGGCTTACTCATACTTCAGCATAACGTTTTGTAAAGGCTTACTCATACTTCAGCATAACGTTTTGTAAAGGCTTACTCATACTTCAGCATAACGTTTCGTAAAGACTTACTCATACTTCAGCATAACGTTTTGTAAAGGCTTACTCATACTTCAGCATAACGTTTCGTAAAGGCTTACTCATACTTCAGTATAACGTTTTGTAAAGACTTACTCATACTTCAGCATAACGTTTTGTAAAGACTTACTCATACTTCAGCATAACGTTTTGTAAAGGCTTACTCATACTTCAGCATAACGTTTCGTAAAGACTTACTCATACTTCAGCATAACGTTTTGTAAAGACTTACTCATACTTCAGCATAACGTTTTGTAAAGACTTACTCATAGTTCTGTTTAAATGTTTTGAAATTGTTCCGAGAGCATTAAAAAATAAATGTTACGTGTGAATTTCAGTGTTTCAGCATAACCTTTCCTACGAGTTTCCTCATGGTTCTGATTAAAGTCCTGTTCTCAAATTGTTCAGAGAACGTTAAAAGACATTGTTCTTCTGTGGGAATGTCAGTACTTCCACAAAACATTCTAAACGAGCTCCCATGTGGTTCTATTTAATGTCATATTTTTACTACGTTTTTCAAACGTTCTAAAAAATGGTGTGCCATAATTAAGCGATATTCTCAGAACATTCAGAGAATGTATGGTTCTCTTTTATGTCAGTTCTTGGCAATATTCTGGGAATGTACATTTTTTGAATCAACAATGTTTCCACATCATTTCAATGAAATTACGTTGAGCCAATGTGGAAGACGTTGAATTGACGGCTATGCCCAGTGGGTAAGTTTACAATTCTCTTCTCAGAACATGAAGTAAACTGTCCCTCGTTAAAAGCACAAGAAAATATGCATACCTTTCTCAGCATCAACAAAACCCTCTGTATGCTTAATCTTGTTAAGTGTTTTCAGGTGTGTTGGCCACGCCCACTAATTAGCCACACCTGTTCTTAATGAGTTCTTGTTTCCTTTGTAATGGGGTGTGTTTGAATAGACGAAAAGGAACAGCTATGTATGCATTAAACAACATGTCATCCCAGTGTCAAAGTAGACTAAATCCATGGCTAGAGAACAGAAGATCATTGGTTTGAATCTCACCGATGCTGTGTCACAATAAAAAAATACATGTGCTTGCATGATTAGTACCTAAAGAAATGCATTTCCATGTGTCCTATCTATGCTTGGAGTTAATCCAAAATAAGATTATTACAAGTATTTTTGAGACATTTATAGTGAAAGTTAAGGAAATTATTCAAAGGCCTCCAAATAACCTATGATTTCTATTATCAGCTCTTTAATAAAGCCTGTCAGGAAACTTTCAAGGAACCAGTGTAAAAATGTTCTCAGTACCTCTATGCAATCTAAAAAATAAACATTTCCTGAACAGGCAATTTTCACTTCTGTTTTACCGGTCAGGAAACATACGGCTTCGTTCCCACAACCGATATGACACCGAAAACGTACATTCCCATCACTTCCAAGGAACCAAATAAGCTAGCTGGGAAACTCATCCCATCAACTCTCTCCATCCATCTCTCCCTTTCCGTCTCGATCTCTCACTTTCTTTGTCTCTCTTTCTCTCTCCCTTTCCCTTTCTTTCTCCTTCTCTCTCTCGCTCTGAAATAAAGCTTACAAATACGATATAAATAACCAATCTAAGTTTTGAGTCAATTTGATGTTACAATTGTCCAATCTGTTCTGTGGTGATTTTCGTTGTTGGCATTTGATTTCTTATTTCTGATTACTGCGCATTGACGCCTGACGTTTCCTAGTTAAATGTTTAAATAAAAGGGTTTCAGATATTCATACCTCTCTCCTCTCTCTCCTCTCTCCTCTCTCTCCTCTCTCTCCTCTCTCCTCTCTCCTCCTCTCTCTCCTCTCTCTCCTCTCTCTCTCTCTCTCCTCTCTCTCCTCTCTCTCCTCTCTCTCTCTCTCTCCTCTCTCTCTCTCCTCTCTCTCTCTCTCTCTCTCTCTCTCTCTCCCCTCCCCTCTCCCCTCTCCCCTCTCTCCTCTCCCTCTCTCCTCTCCCCTCTCCCCTCTCCCCTCTCCCCTCTCTCCTCTCTCCTCTCTCCTCTCTCCTCTCTCTCTCTCTCTCTCTCTCTCTCTCTCTCTCTCTCTCCTCTCTCCTCCTCTCTCTCCTCTCTCTCCTCTCTCCTCCTCTCTCTCCTCTCTCCTCCTCTCTCCTCTCTCTCCTCTCTCCTCTCTCCTCTCTCCTCTCTCCTCTCTCTCTCTCTCTCTCTCTCTCTCCCCTCTCCCCTCTCCCCTCTCTCCTCTCCCCTCTCCCCTCTCCCCTCTCTCCTCTCTCCTCTCTCTCTCTCTCTCTCTCTCTCTCTCTCTCTCTCTCTCTCTCTCTCTCTCTCTCTCTCTCTCTCTCTCTCTCTCTGCTCTATCTTTTTTTCCCTCTCTCCTTATCTCTTACCATGATTAATACCTCTCCATGACTGTCAGAGCATGAACATACCACATCACTGTCACATACATACATATTCTCCCCTCTGCTGTTTTGCATCAACTTGTTTGGCTGTCCACAGCAGATGGGCCAGACACACAACGGTGCTTCAATTGGGAATGTAATATGAGAGAGGAGAGAGAGAGAGAGAGAGGAGAGAGAGGAGAGAGAGGAGAGAGAGGAGAGAGAGGAGCGAGAGAGAGAGAGAGGAGAGAGAGGAGAGAGAGAGAGAGAGAGAGAGAGAGAGAGAGAGAGAGAGAGAGAGAGAGAGAGAGGAGAGAGAGGAGAGAGAGAGAGACATACACTAGAGCTGAAATCAGATAGACGAGGAGGGGGGGGGGGGTATTAGCTGCTAGTAGCCACACAACCCTCCCGAATACATTTCCTCCTTCCAGTTATGCTAATTCTAGTTTTGGGATATCACCCACATGGTGGTTCTTTAACCTTTTACATTAGCTCTATTGATCAAGAGTATCGCTACAAATAATTCTTGCAGATAGCTGCTATCTACAGAGGGAAACGTAGAGGGACCAGACGGGCATAAAAAGGAGTGAAGAGTTTGCAGAAAGGTGAAGAAAGATGGGAAATGAAGGAGAAGTCGATAACGAGTAAGCAGTTTCCCTACCTGAGGAAGGACAAGAGAAACCTGGGAGTCTCCTTAGAGACAGGAGGAGGAAGATACGGGGAGATAGAAGGGAATAGGATGGAGCGTGTGTTTTCAGAGGAACACAAACAGTACTACCAGGAGGTAGTGAGAAAACATACTTTCACCATTTCACTAATATTTTCAATATCAATCAATCATAACACTAATATTACCAATATCAATCAATCATAACACTAATATCATCAAATATCAATCATTGACTCTGTACCAGAACCCCCCTGTATATAGCCTCCACATTGACTCTATACCAGTACCCCCTGTATATAGCCTCCACATTGACTCTATACCAGTACCCCCTGTATATAGCCTCCACATTGACTCTGTACCGATACCTCCTGTATATAGCCTCCACATTGACTCTGTACCGGAACCCCCTGTATATAGCCTCCACATTGACTCTGTACCAGTACCCCCTGTATATAGCCTCCACATTGACTCTGTACCAGTACCCCCTGTTTATAGCCTCCACATTGACTCTGTACCGGTACCCCCTGTATATAGCCTCCACATTGACTCTGTACCGATACCTCCTGTATATAGCCTCCACATTGACTCTGTACCGGTACCCCCTGTATATAGCCTCCACATTGACTCTGTACCAGTACCCCCTGTATATAGCCTCCACATTGACTCTGTAACGGTACCCCCTGTATATAGCCTCCACATTGACTCTGTACCGGTACCCCCTGTATATAGCCTCCACATTGACTCTGTACCAGTACCCCCAAATGTATATAGCCTCCACATTGACTCTGTACCCAGCCTACCCCCTGTATATCAGCCAAATCACATTGACTCTGTACCGACCAAGATACCCCATGGTCAAATGTACATAGCCTCCACATCATGACTCTGTACCGAAACCCCTTCTGTATATAGCCTCCACATTGAAACTCTGTACCGTTGTAACCCAGGAGCATGTATATAGCCTCCACATTGACTCTGTACCGGTACCCCTGTATATAGCACTCTGTACCGGTACCTCCTGTATATAGCCTCCACATTGACTCTGTACCGGTACCCCCTGTATATAGTCTCCACATTGACTCTGTACTGGTACCCCCTGTATATAGCCTCCACATTGACTCTGGGGCACCGGTACCCCTGTATATAGCCTCCACATTGACTCTGTACCGGATATACCCCCTGTATATAGTCTCCACATTGACTCTGTACTGGTACCCCTGTATATAGCCTCCACATTGACTCTGTGACCGGTACCCCCTGTATATAGTCTCCACATTGACTCTGTATATAGCCTCCACATTGACCCCCTGTATATAGCCTCCACATTGACTCTGTACCGGTACCTCCTGTATATAGCCTCCATTGACTTGACTCTGTACCGGTACTCCCTGTATATAGCCTCCACATTGACTCTGTACCGGTACCCCCTGTATATAGCCTCCACATTGACTCTGTACCGGTATCCCCTGTATATAGCCTCCACATTGACTCTGTACCATACCTGTACCGGTACCTGTATATAGCCTGTACCGGTACCACATATAGCCTCCACATTGACTCTGTACCGGTATCCCCTGTATATAGCCTCCACATTGACTCTGTACCGGTACCTCCTGTATATAGCCTCCACATTGACTCTGTACATTGACTCTGTACGGTACCCCCTGTATATAGTCTCCACATTGACTCTGTACCGGTATCCCCTGTATATAGCCTCCACATTGACTCTGTACCGGTACCCCCTGTATATAGCCTCCACATTGACTCTGTACCGGTACCCCCTGTATATAGCCTCCACATTGACTCTGTACCGGTACCTCCTGTATATAGCCTCCACATTGACTCTGTACCGGTACCCCCTGTATATAGCCTCCACATTGACTCTGTACCGGTACCCCCTGTATATAGCCTCCACATTGACTCTGTACCGGTACCCCCTGTATATAGCCTCCACATTGACTCTGTACCGGTACCCCCTGTATATAGTCTCCACATTGACTCTGTACCGGTACCCCTGTATATAGCCTCCACATTGACTCTGTACCGGTACCCCTTGTATATAGCCTCCACATTGACTCTGTACCGGTACCCCCTGTATATAGCCTCCACATTGACTCTGTACCGGTACCTCCTGTATATAGCCTCCACATTGACTCTGTACCGGT
Source organism: Oncorhynchus gorbuscha (assembly GCF_021184085.1). Lineage (NCBI taxonomy): Eukaryota > Metazoa > Chordata > Actinopteri > Salmoniformes > Salmonidae > Oncorhynchus > Oncorhynchus gorbuscha. The sequence continues at coordinate 72,582,597 of NC_060190.1, read as the reverse complement.
ACCCCCTGTATATAGTCTCCACATTGACTCTGTACTGGTACCCCCTGTATATAGCCTCCACATTGACTCTGTACCGGTACCCCTGTATATAGCCTCCACATTGACTCTGTACCGGTACCCCCTGTATATAGTCTCCACATTGACTCTGTACTGGTACCCCCTGTATATAGCCTCCACATTGACTCTGTACCGGTACCCCCTGTATATAGTCTCCACATTGACTCTGTACCGGTACCCCCTGTATATAGCCTCCACATTGACTCTGTACCGGTACCTCCTGTATATAGCCTCCACATTGACTCTGTACCAGTACTCCCTGTATATAGCCTCCACATTGACTCTGTACCGGTACCTCCTGTATATAGCCTCCACATTGACTCTGTACCGGTATCCCCTGTATATAGCCTCCACATTGACTCTGTACCGGTACCTCCTGTATATAGCCTCCACATTGACTCTGTACCGGTACCCCCTGTATATAGTCTCCACATTGACTCTGTACCGGTATCCCCTGTATATAGCCTCCACATTGACTCTGTACCGGTATACCCCATTGACTCTGTATCTGTACCGGTACCCCCTGTATATAGCCTCCACATTGACTCTGTACCGGTACCCCTGTATATAGCCTCCACATTGACTCTGTACCGGTACCCCCTGTATATAGCCTCCACATTGACTCTGTACCGGTACCCCCTGTATATAGCCTCCACATTGACTCTGTACCGGTACCCCCTGTATATAGCCTCCACATTGACTCTGTACCGGTACCCCCTGTATATAGCCTCCACATTGACTCTGTACCGGTACCCCTGTATATAGCCTCCACATTGACTCTGTACTGGTACCCCTGTATATAGCCTCCACATTGACTCTGTACCGGTACCCCTGTATATAGCCTCCACATTGACTCTGTACCGGTATCCCCTGTATATAGCCTCCACATTGACTCTGTACCGGTACCTCCTGTATATAGCCTCCACATTGACTCTGTACCGGTACCCCCTGTATATAGTCTCCACATTGACTCTGTACCGGTATCCCCTGTATATAGCCTCCACATTGACTCTGTACCGGTACCCCTGTATATCCACATTGACTCTGTACCGCCTCCACATTGACTCTGTACCGGTACCCCCTGTATATAGCCTCCACATTGACTCTGTACCGGTACCTCCTGTATATAGCCTCCACATTGACTCTGTACCGGTACCCCCTGTATATAGCCTCCACATTGACTCTGTACCGGTACCCCCTGTATATAGCCTCCACATTGACTCTGTACCGGTACCCCCTGTATATAGCCTCCACATTGACTCTGTACCGGTACCCCCTGTATATAGTCTCCACATTGACTCTGTACCGGTACCCCTGTATATAGCCTCCACATTGACTCTGTACCGGTACCCCTTGTATATAGCCTCCACATTGACTCTGTACCGGTACCCCCTGTATATAGCCTCCACATTGACTCTGTACCGGTACCTCCTGTATATAGCCTCCACATTGACTCTGTACCGGTACCCCCTGTATATAGTCTCCACATTGACTCTGTACTGGTACCCCCTGTATATAGCCTCCACATTGACTCTGTACCGGTACCCCTGTATATAGCCTCCACATTGACTCTGTACCGGTACCCCCTGTATATAGTCTCCACATTGACTCTGTACTGGTACCCCCTGTATATAGCCTCCACATTGACTCTGTACCGGTACCCCCTGTATATAGTCTCCACATTGACTCTGTACCGGTACCCCCTGTATATAGCCTCCACATTGACTCTGTACCGGTACCTCCTGTATATAGCCTCCACATTGACTCTGTACCAGTACTCCCTGTATATAGCCTCCACATTGACTCTGTACCGGTACCCCCTGTATATAGCCTCCACATTGACTCTGTACCGGTATCCCCTGTATATAGCCTCCACATTGACTCTGTACCGGTACCTCCTGTATATAGCCTCCACATTGACTCTGTACCGGTATCCCCTGTATATAGCCTCCACATTGACTCTGTACCGGTACCTCCTGTATATAGCCTCCACATTGACTCTGTACCGGTACCCCCTGTATATAGTCTCCACATTGACTCTGTACCGGTATCCCCTGTATATAGCCTCCACATTGACTCTGTACCGGTACCCCCTGTATATAGCCTCCACATTGACTCTGTACCGGTACCCCCTGTATATAACCTCCACATTGACTCTGTACCGGTACCTCCTGTATATAGCCTCCACATTGACTCTGTACCGGTACCCCCTGTATATAGCCTCCACATTGACTCTGTACCGGTACCCCCTGTATATAGCCTCCACATTGACTCTGTACCGGTACCCCCTGTATATAGCCTCCACATTGACTCTGTACCGGTACCCCCTGTATATAGTCTCCACATTGACTCTGTACCGGTACCCCCTGTATATAGACTCCACATTGACTCTGTACCGGTACCCCCTGTATATAGTCTCCACATTGACTCTGTACCGGTACCCCCTGTATATAGCCTCCACATTGACTCTGTACCGGTACCCCCTGTATATAGCCTCCACATTGACTCTACCAGTACCCCCTGTATATAGACTCCACATTGACTCTGTACCAGTACCCCCTGTATATAGCCTCCACATTGACTCTGTACCAGTACCCCCTGTATAAAGCCTCCACATTGACTCTGTACCAGTACCCCCTGTATATAGACTCCACATTGACTCTGTACCAGTACCCCCTTTATATAGCCTCCACATTGACTCTGTACCAGTACCCCCTGTATATAGACTCCACATTGACTCTGTACCAGTACCCCCTGTATATAGCCTCCACATTGACTCTGTACCAGTACCCCCTGTATATAGCCTCCACATTGACTCTGTACCGGTACCCCCTTTATATAGCCTCCACATTGACTCTGTACCAGTACCCCCTGTATATAGACTCCACATTGACTCTGTGCCAGTACACCCTGTATATAGACTCCACATTGACTCTGTACCAGTACCACCCTGTATATAACCTCCACATTGACTCTGTACCAGTACCCCCTGTATATAGCCTCCACATTGACTCTGTACCAGTACACCCTGTATATAGACTCCACATTGACTCTGTACCAGTACACCCTGTATATAGACTCCACATTGACTCTGTACCAGTACCCCCTGTATATAGACTCCACATTGACTCTGTACCAGTACCCCCTGTATAAAGCCTCCACATTGACTCTGTACTGGTACCCCCTGTATATAACCTCCACATTGACTCTGTACCAGTACCCCCTGTATATAGACTCCACATTGACTCTGTACCAGTACACCCTGTATATAGTCTCCACATTGACTCTGTACCAGTACCACCCTGTATATAGCCTCCACATTGACTCTGTACCAGTACCCCCTGTATATAGCCTCCACATTGACTCTGTACCGATACCTCCTGTATATAGCCTCCACATTGACTCTGTACCAGTACCACCCTGTATATAGCCTCCACATTGACTCTGTACCAGTACCCCCTGTATATAGCCTCCACATTGACTCTGTACCAGTACCCCCTGTATATAGCCTCCACATTGACTCTGTACCAGTACACCCTGTATATAGACTCCACATTGACTCTGTACCAGTACCCCCTGTATAAAGCCTCCACATTGACTCTGTACCAGTACCCCCTGTATAAAGCCTCCACATTGACTCTGTACCAGTACCCCCTGTATAAAGCCTCCACATTGACTCTGTACCAGTACCCCCTGTATAAAGCCTCCACATTGACTCTGTACCAGTACCCCTGTATAAAGCCTCCACATTGACTCTGTACCAGTACCCCTGTATAAAGCCTCCACATTGACTCTGTACCAGTACCCCCTGTATATAGCCTCCACATTGACTCTGTACCAGTACCCCCTGTATATAGCCTCCACATTGACTCTGTACCAGTACTCCCTGTATATAGCCTCCACATTGACTCTGTACCAGTACCCCCTGTATATAGCCTCCACATTGACTCTGTACCAGTACCCCCTGTATATAGCCTCCACATTGACTCTGTACCAGTACCCCCTGTATATAGCCTCCACATTGACTCTGTACCAGTACCCCCTGTATATAGCCTCCACATTGACTCTGTACCAGTACCCCCTGTATATAGCCTCCACATTGACTCTGTACCAGTACCCCCTGTATATAGCCTCCACATTGACTCTGTACCAGTACCCCCTGTATATAGCCTCCACATTGACTCTGTACCAGTACCCCTGTATATAGCCTCCACATTGACTCTGTACCAGTACCCCCTGTATAAAGCCTCCACATTGACTCTGTACCAGTACCCCCTGTATAAAGCCTCCACATTGACTCTGTACCAGTACCCCTGTATATAGCCTCCACATTGACTCTGTACCAGTACCCCCTGTATATAGCCTCCACATTGACTCTGTACCAGTACTCCCTGTATATAGCCTCCACATTGACTCTGTACCAGTACCCCCTGTATATAGCCTCCACATTGACTCTGTACCAGTACCCCCTGTATATAGCCTCCACATTGACTCTGTACCAGTACCCCCTGTATATAGCCTCCACATTGACTCTGTACCAGTACCCCCTGTATATAGCCTCCACATTGACTCTGTACCAGTACCCCCTGTATATAGCCTCCACATTGACTCTGTACCAGTACCCCCTGTATATAGCCTCCACATTGACTCTGTACCAGTACCCCCTGTATATAGCCTCCACATTGACTCTGTACCAGTACTCCCTGTATATAGCCTCCACATTGACTCTGTACCAGTACCCCCTGTATATAGCCTCCACATTGACTCTGTACCAGTACCCCCTGTATATAGCCTCCACATTGACTCTGTACCAGTACTCCTGTATATAGCCTCCACATTGACTCTGTACCAGTACCCCTGTATATAGCCTCCACATTGACTCTGTACCAGTACCCCCTGTATATAGCCTCCACATTGACTCTGTACCGGTACCCCCTGTATATAGACTCCACATTGACTCTGTACCAGTACCCCCTGTATATAGCCTCCACATTGACTCTGTACCAGTACCCCCTGTATATAGCCTCCACATTGACTCTGTACCAGTACCCCCTGTATATAGTCTCCACATTGACTCTGTACCAGTACCCCCTGTATATAGCCTCCACATTGACTCTGTACCAGTACCCCCTGTATATAGCCTCCACATTGACTCTGTACCAGTACCCCCTGTATATAGCCTCCACATTGACTCTGTACCAGTACCCCCTGTATATGGCCCCGCTATTGTTATTTACTGCTGCTCTTTAATGATTTGTTTTTCTTATCTCTTACTTTTTGTAGGTATTTTCTTCAAACTGCATTGTTGGCTTGTAAGTAAGTATTTCACTGTGTTTGTTGTTTCTGTTGTATTCCTCACGTGACAAATCAAATTGGATTTGAAACTGGGGAAATAACGGCGGCACCGTTCTGTGTTCTTCTAACAGACAAACCACAACAAACTTGGGATATACCTCAAATACCAGTCGCTTAATGAGAACTTGAAGTAGCCATTTATCAACTCATATCTCTGTCGGTAAATGTTTACGAAGAGGGGAACACATCACATTTTTTGACTGGATAATTTCAACAGATCGAATTCCCACATCGATTTCGTTGGGGTTCGATTTCATTTGAGGGATAGTTTGACCCTCAAATCCGTGTGTGGTATTGAGGCCAGAGAAATTTGTAGGAGGATGTTTTCTTGCCACCATGGAAACTGACAGCAACGTTGTAAGTCCTGCCACATACAGGCCATATGAGAAAAACACTGGTGCTAAAGATTTGATGTTTTTAACGGTTCTGTGTTATCGTGAGGACAATAAACGTTCTACTGTCATCGCCAATCAGAGGTATAAAAAAGGACGTGTATTTCCTGTCATTATTGAGAAAACATTAGTCTGTGTAGTAACACATTCTGTCCACCATAGATACATTTACGTAACATAAAATATTTTAATATATCAAAATAATTAGTAGATTTAGGATGATAGAAAATGAAGCACACTCCCTTATTTAAAAAAAATGACATATATTTTTTACTACTTGAACCATGGAAACAGGTAAAACAAAATGTTTTTAAACTAAAACAAAAAAAATGCTGGGTGTTTTAAACTAGGGCTTCCATAGAGACAGAAGGCAGAACGTTCCACTTCGCCTACTATCAGTCTATGTGCAGGGTGAGACAGGCACACACCTGATCTGGTGCAGAGCTGGTGCCCTGTGGCCAGTGCCATCCGTCAGGCCCTGACATGGAGAAATACTGGATGACCTTCAGATCCTCTCCAGTGCTGGGCAGAGAGGGAGAGAGTGAGAGAGTGAGAGAGAGAGAGAGAGAGAGAGAGAGAGAGGGGGGGGAGAGGCAGAGATAGAGAGAGAGAGAGAGAGAGAGAGAGAGGCTTAGAGAGAGAGAGAGAGAGAGAGTGAGAGAGAGAGAGAGAGAGAGAGAGAGAGAGAGAGGGGGAGGGGAAGAGAGAGGCAGAGATAGAGAGAGAGAGAGAGAGAGAGAGAGAGAGAGGAGGCTTAGAGAGAGAGAGAGAGGGAGAGAGTGAGAGAGAGAGAGAGAGAGAGAGAGAGAGAGAGAGGGGGGGGGAAGAGAGAGGCAGAGATAGAGAGAGAGAGAGAGAGAGGCTTAGAGAGAGAGAGAGAGGGAGAGAGTGAGAGAGAGAGAGAGAGAGAGGGGGGGGAGGGGGAAGAGAGAGGCAGAGATAGAGAGAGAGAGAGAGAGAGAGAATACCTGTCCACTGTGGCTGACCCAAACCTAAGGAAAGCTTTGACTGTACAGACTCAGTGAGCATTGCCTTGTTATTGAGAAAGGCTCCCGTAGGCAGGTCTGGCTCTCAAGAGAAGACAGGCTATGTGCACACTGCCCACAATATGAGGTGGTGTCACGCGCTGGCCTTAGTTATCTGTGTTTTCTTTATTATTTTGGTTAGGCCAGGGTGTGACATGGGTGATTTGTGTTTCGTCTTGTCTAGGGGTTTATTAGATTTATGGGGTTGTGTTCAGTTTAGTTGTCTAGGTAAGTCTATGGTTGCCTAGAGTGGTTCTCAATCAGAGTCAGGTGATTATCGTTGTCTCTGATTGGGAACCATATTTAGGCAGCCATATTCTTTGGTTGTTTTGTGGGTGATTGTTTCCTGTCTTTGTGTCTATGCACCAGATAGGGCTGTTTCGGTTTTCACGTTTATTGTTTTTGTATTCCTGTTCATGTTTGAGTTACCTTATTAAATTACCTAGAACTAAAACCACGCTGCGTTTTGGTCCGCCTCTCCTTCCCAGGAAGAAAGTGCACTGCCCTTTCTAACCTCCTGCCCAATGTTTGAAGAATTCAAAAACAACCCAGATGTTGATAAACTCCCATATCTACTAGGTGAAATTCCACAGTGTGCCATCACAGCAGCAAGATATGTGACCTGTTTCCACAAGAAAAGGGCAACAAGTGAAGAACAAACATCATTGTAAATACAACCCATATTTATGCTTATTTATTTTCACTTTTGTACTTCAACTATTTGCACATCATTATAACACTATATATATATATATATATATATATATATATATATATATATATACTGTATATAAACATAATATGACATTTGTAATGTCTTTATTCCTTTGGAACTTCTATGAGTAATGTTTACTGTTCATTTTTATTGTTTATTTCACTTTTGCATATTATCTACTTCACTTGCTTTGGCAATGTTAACATATGTTTCTCATGCCAATAAAGCGCCTTGAATTGAATTGAGGGAGAGGGGGGAGAAAGATAGAATGGAGAGAGACAGAGATAGGGAATCAGAGAGACAAAGGAGAGTAGACAGACCAAGAGGGAAGAGAGACAGAAGGGAGAGAGAGAAGAGTGAAACAGAGAGAGGAGGGAGAAGAGCACGGTCTGTCTCTCTCTCTCTCTCTGTCTCTGGCTCTATCTCTGTCTCTCAAATCAATTCAATTCAAGGGGCTTTATTGGCATGGGAAACAGATGTTTACATTACCAAAGCAAGTGAAGTAGATAATAAACAAAATTGAAATAAAGAATCAAAAGTGAACAGTAAAACATAAACAAAGCTTCAAAAAAATGAAGACATTTCAAATGTCATATTATATACAGTTGAAGTCGGACGTTTGCATACACTTAGCTTGAAAAGTGCAAATCAATCCCAGAACAATAGCGAAAGACCTTGCGAAGATGCTGGAGGAGACAGGTACAAAAGCGTCTATATCCACAGTAAAACGAGTCCTATATCGACGTAACATGAAAGGCCGCTGAGCAAGAAAGAAGCCACTGCTCCAAAACCGCCATAAAAAAGCCAGACTACGGTTTGCCCCCATGTGCAGTTGCAAAGCCTAGTCTGGCTTTTTTATGGTGATTTTGGAGCAGTGGCTTCTTTCTTGCCTTTCAGGTTATTTATTTATTTTTATTTCACCTTTATTTAACCAGGTAGGCTAGTTGAGAACACCTTTATTTAACCAGGTAGGCTAGTTGAGAACACCTTTATTTCACCAGGTAGGCTAGTTGAGAACACCTTTATTTCACCAGGTAGGCTAGTTGAGAACACCTTTATTTCACCAGGTAGGCTAGTTGAGAACACCTTTATTTAACCAGGCAGGCCAGTTGAGAACACCTTTATTTAACCAGGCAGGCCAGTTGAGAACAAGTTCTCATTTACAACTGCGACCTGGCCAAGATAATGCAAAGCAGTGCAACACAAACAACAACACAGAGTTACACATGGAGTAAACAATTAACAATGGGATGGGATAAACAAGCGTACAGTCAACACAATAGAAAAAAAAGAAAGTTTATATACAGTGTGTGCAAATGGCGTGAGGAGGTAATGTGTAAGTAATTACAATTTACCAGATTAACACTGGAGTGATAGATGAGCAGATGATGATGTGCAAGTAGAAATACTGATGTGCAAAAGAGCGGAAAAGTAAATAAAAACAATATGGGGATGAGGTAGATTGGTTGGGCAATTTACAGATGGGCTATGTACAGCGATCGGTGAGCTGCTCAGATAGCTGATGTTTAAAGTTAGTGAGGGAAATATAAGTCTCCAGCTTCAGCAAATTTTGCAATTCGTTCCAGTCACTGGCAGCAGAGAACTGGAAGGAAAGGCAGCCAAAGAGGGTGTTGGCTTTGGGGATGACCAGTGATGTCGATATAGGACTCGTTTTACTGTGGATACAGATACTTTTCACCTGTTTCCTCCAGCATCTTCACAATGTCCTTTGCTGTTGTTCTGGGATTGATTTTCACTTTCGCACCAAAGTATGTTCCTCTCTAGGGTACAGAATGCATCTCCTTCCTGAGCGGTATGACGGCTGTGTGGTCCCACGGTGTTTACTTGCATCCTATTGTTTGGACAGATTAACGTGGTACCTTCAGGCATTTTGAAATTACTCCCAAGGATGAAGCAGAATCTTTTTTTCTGAGGTCTTGACTAACTTGACTTTTCCAATGATGTCAAGCAAAGAGGCACTGATGATGTCAATTAACCTATCAGAATCTTCTAAAGCCATGACATAATTTCCTGGAATTTTCCAAGCTGTTTAAAGGCACAGTCAAACTTCTGATCCACTGGAAATGTGATACAGTGAATTATAAGTGAAATAATATGTCTGTAAACAATTGTTGGAAAAATGACTTGTGTCATGCACAAAGTAGATGTCCTAACAAACTTGTCAAAACTATAGTTTGTTAACAAAAAAATGTGTGGTATGGTGGAAAAACAAGTTTTAATGACTCTAAGTGTATGTAAACTTCCAACTTCAACTGTATACAGTGTTGTCACGATGTGCAAATAGTTTAAGTGTAACGTCGTTCTTCGTTTGTAGAAAGAGAGTCGGACCGAAATGCAGCATGGTGGTTACTCATGACTTTAATGAAAAAGTGACACATGAAATAACTATACAAATACAAAACAACAAACGGAACGTGAAACCTAATTACAGCCTATCTGGTGAAACTACACAGAGACAGGAACAATCACCCACGAAATACACAGTGAAACCCCGGCTACCTAAATACGGTTCCCAATCAGAGACAACGAGAATCACCTGACTGATTGAGAACCGCCTCAGGCAGCCAAGCCTATACAACACCCCTACTCAACCGCAATCCCAATAATACAAAACCCCAATACGAAATACAACAAAATAAACCCATGTCACACCCTGGCCTGACCAAATATATAATGAAAACACAAAATACAATGACCAAGGCGTGACAGAACCCCATCCCTAAGGTGCGGACTCTCGGACGCACCTCAAAACCATAGGGAGGGTCCGGGTGGGCGTCTGTCCATGGTGGCGGTTCCGGCTCGGGACGTGGACCCCACTCCATTAAAGTCATAGTTCCTCCCCTTCGCGTCCTGGGATAATCCACCCTCGCCGCCGACCATGGCCTAATAGTCCTCACCCAGAACCCCACTGAACTGAGGAGCAGCTCGTGACTGAGGGGCAGCTCGGGACTGAGGGGCATCTCGGGACTGAGGGGCATCTCGGGACTGAGGGGCAGCTCGGGACTGAGGCAGCTCGGGACTGAGGGGCAGCTCGGGACTGAGGGGCAGCTCGAGACTGAGGGGCAGCCCGGAACTGAGGGGCAGCCCGGGACTGAGGGGCAGCCCGGAACTGAGGGGCAGCCCGGAACTGAGGGGAAGCCCAGTACTGAGAGAAAGCCCAGTACTGAGAAGAAGCCCAGTACTGAGAGGAAGCCCAGTACTGAGATGAAGCTCAGGCAGGTAGTAGGCTCCGGTAGATCCTGGCTGGCTGGCGGATCTGGAAGATTCTGGTTGACTGGCAGATCTGGAAGAGACTGGTTGACTGGCAGATCTGGAAGAGACTGGTTGACTGGCAGATCTGGAAGAATCTGGTTGACTGGCAGATCTAGAAGATCATGGCTGACTGGCGGATCTAGCTGCTCTATGCAGACTGACAGCTCCTTGCAGACTGACAGCTCTGATTGCTCCATGCAGGCTGACAGCTCCTTGCAGACTGACAGCTCTTTGCAGACTGGCAGCTCTTTGCAGACTGACAGCTCCTTGCAGACTGGCAGCTCTTTGCAGACTGACAGCTCTGGCTGCGTCATGCAGACTGACAGCTCTGACTGCTCCATGCAGGCTGACAGCACCCTGCAGACTGGCAGCTCCTTGCAGACTGACAGCTCTGGCTACTTCTTGCAGACTGACAGCTCTGGCTGCTTCATGCAGACTGACAGCTCTGACTGCTCCATGCAGGCTGACAGCTCTGACTGCTCCATGCAGGCTGGCAGCACCTTGCAGACTGGCAGCTCCTTGCAGACTAGCAGCTCCTTGCAGACTGGCAGCTCCTTGCAGACTGGCAGCTCTGGCTGCTTCAAACAGACTGACAGCTCTGGCTGCTTCATACAGACTGACAGCTCTGACTGCTCCATGCAGGCTGACAGCACCCTGCAGACTGGCAGCTCCTTGCAGACTGAAAGCTCATTGCAGACTGACAGCTCCTTGTAGACTGACAGCTCTTTGCAGACTGACAGCTCTGGCTGCTTCATGCAGGCTGACAGCACCCTGCAGACTGGCAGCTCCTTGCAGACTGACAGCTCCTTGCAGACTGGCAGCTCTGGCTGCTTCATGCAGACTGACAGCTCAGGCTGCTCCGAACAGGCAGGAGGCTCCGGCAGCGCTGTAGAGGAGGAAGGCTCTGATAGCGCTGAACAGACAGGAGACTCCAGTAGCGCAGGAGGGAAGGAAGGCTCTGGCTGTGCTGAACAGGCGAGGCGCACAGAAGGCCTGGTGCGTGGTGCTGGAACTGGTGCTACAAGATCGAGGATACGCACAGGAAGCCTGGTGCGGGGAGCTGCTACCGGAGGACTGGTGTGTGGAGGTGGCTCTGGATAGACCGGACCGTGCAGGCGCACTGGAGCTCTTGAGCACCGAGCCTGCCCAAGCTTACCTGGCTCGATGCCCACTCTAGCCCGGCCAATACGAAGGACTGGTATGAACCGCACCGGGCTATGCACCCGCACTGGAAACACCGTGCGCTCCATAGCATAACACGGTGTCTGCCCGGTCTCTCTAGCCCACCGGTAAGCAAAGGGAGTTTGCGCAGGTCTTCTTCCTGGCATAACCATACTCCCTTTAAGCCCCCCCCCCAATAATTTTATTGGGCTGCTTTTCTGGCTTCCATCCGCTTCGCCGTGCTGCCTCCTCATACCAGCGCCTCTCTGCTTAACCGCCTCTAGTTCCTCCTTGGGGCGGCGATATTCACCAGGCTGAGCCCAGGGTCCTTTTCCGTCCAGTTCTTCCTCCCATGTCCAATTCTCCAAGTGGTGCAGCCTATCCCACTGCAGCTGCTCTTCACGATTAACAGGGAGAGTTAGCTCAGGTCTGACTCCTGACTCAGCCACTCTCCCTCTGAGCCCTCCCCCAATAAATATTTGGGGGTGACTTTCGGGTTTCGCTCTGCGCCGCCGTGTCTTTATTTTCTACTCCATTCTCCTATAGCCCTCTTCGCACTGCTCCAGCGAATCCCAGGCGGGCTCCGGCAATCTCTCTGGGTCGGCCGCCCACCTGTCTATTTCTTCCCACGTCGTATACTCCAAGCCTCTGCTGTCCATAACGTCCTCCCTTCGCTGCTGCCAGTTAACACACTGCTCGGTCCGAGTGGGGTGGGTGATTCTGTAACGTCGTTCTTCGTTTGTAGAAAGAGAGTTGGACAGAAATGCAGCGTGGTCGTTACTCATGACTTTAATGAAAAAGTGACACATGAAATAACTATACAAGTACAAAACAACAAACGGAACGTGAAACTTAATTACAGCCTGTCTGGTGAAACTACACAGAGACAGGAACAATCACCCACGCAATCCTGGCTACCTAAATACGGTTCCCAATCAGAGACAACGAGAATCACCTGACTCTGATTGAGAACCGCCTCAGGCAGCCAAGCCTATACAACACCCCTACTCAACCGCAATCCCAATAATACAAAACCCCAATTATTATTATTATTATTTTTTTTTACCTTTATTTAACCAGGCAAGTCAGTTAAGAACATATTCTTATTTTCAATGACGGCCTGGGAACAGTGGGTTAACTGCCTGTTCAGTGGCAGAACGACAGATTTGTAGCTTGTCAACTCGGGGGTTTGAACTCACAACCTTCCGGTTACTAGTCCAACGCTCTAACCACTAGGCTACGCTGCCATCCAATACGAAATACAACAAAATAAACCCATGTCACACCCTGGCCTGACCAAATATATAACGAAAACACAAAATACAATGACCAAGGCGTGACATTAAGAGCAAAACGGAAAATGAATAAACATAAATATGGGTTGTATTTACAATAATGTTTGTTCTTCACTGGTTGCCCTTTTCTTGTGGAAACAGGTCACACATCTTGCTGCTGTGATGGCACACTGTGGTATTTCACCCAGAAGATATGGGAGTTTATCAAAATTGGTCATACACTTGTCAAAAGGTTAGGAAGTGCAACGCATTTTCCACCTCATTTTGTGGGCAGTATGCACATAGCCTGGCTTTACTTGAGACCCAGGTCTGCCTACTGCAGCCTTTCTCAATAGCAAGGTTATTCTCACTGAGTCTGTAAATAGTCAAAGCTCTCCTTAAGTTTGGGTCAGTCACAGTGGTCAGGTATCCTGCCACTGTGTACTCTCTGTTTAGGGGCAAATAACATTCTAGTTTGCTCTGTTCTTTTGGTAAATTATTTCCAATGTTTCAAATAATAATATGTTGTTTTCTCATGATTTAGTTGGGTCTAATAGTGTTGGTGTTGCTGTCTTGGGGCTCTGTGGGATCTGTTTGTGTTTGTGAACAGAGCCCCAGGACCAGCTTGCTTAGGAAACTCTTCTCCAGGTTCATCTTTCTGTAGGTGATGACTTTGTTGTCAATAGAGGAGGTAATGGCTATCTCCTCTGGTCATTGTCTATGTCTAGGAGGTAATGGTTGTCTCCTCTGGTCATTGTCTATGTCTAGGAGGTAATGGTTGTCTCCTCTGGTCATTGTCTATGTCTAGGAGGTAATGGTTGTCTCCTCTGGTCATTGTCTATGTCTAGGAGGTAATGGCTATCTCCTCTGGTCATTGTCTATGTCTAGGAGGTAATGGTTGTCTCCTCTGGTCATTGTCTATGTCTAGGAGGTAATGGTTGTCTCCTCTTGTCATTGTCCATGTCTAGGAGGTAATGGTTGTTACTTGGCCATTCTTCACAAACAGATATGGGCCCAGACTACTGCAACATGGACGTGTTGCTACTAAACTAGTGTTTCAGCATAGCCATGAAGGACTAGTAGTCATGGAGGACTGGTAGTCATGGAGGACTGATAGCCATGGAGGACTGGTAGTCATGGAGGACTGGTAGCCATGAAGGACTGGTAGCCATGGAGGACTGGTAGCCATGGAGGACTGGTAGCCATGGAGGACTGGTAGTCATGGAGGACTGATAGCCATGGAGGACTGGTAGTCATGGAGGACTGGTAGTCATGGACGACTTGACTGATGTGTATTTGTTGTCACTGGATGATCTGAATGTCTTGGTTTAGCAGCTCAAGTGTCTGGGTTTGAGATGATAGACCCTTGGGAGCCTCAGGCTGAAAGAATGCAAAGTCTCTGGGTGGGAAACCTCTGAAGGGTTGGGAGACAGGGGGGAGACGGGGCAGACAAGGTGGAGACGGGGAGATGGGGAGACAAGAGGGGTGGGGGGGGTGTTCTCCCTTGGAGGGTGAAAAAGGAAGAACAAGGGGAGAGTCACAAAAAACACTAAACACTTCATCACCTCTCCAGAAGGTCTGGCTTCAAAATCATCTTCATATTCTAGTCCTCTCGCTTACATATTTAAACAAAGATATAATAGGGACAAATTAAGTTAAGAAAAACAGCTCTGTTAAAAGATTGACCAATGAAATCGTCAGAGTGACTTTATACATCTAGACAGTTCACATATTGGTATAACATCAGCTGGAATTACCACAATTCAGGATGAAAGGGCATTCATATTTTTTCCTCAAATTGTATTGCTATTTGTTTATTTGGCATACAAATAAACAGATTGTCTCTCTGTATGTGTGGGGTGGGGAGGTGGGGGGGGGGTAATAGAACATCCATTCTGTTGGAGAAAAATTAATTAGTCAGAAAAGTGTCTTGTTGAAAAATTGGCCTGTCATGACTCACAGACTGACTCAATAGAGCTGTAAGAATGGAAGAAAAAAAAGTTCCTTCACACACACACACACACACACACACACACACACACACACACACACACACACACACACACACACACACACACACACACACACACACACACACACACACACACACACACACACACACACACACACACACACACACACACACACACACACCAGGAAGAGGTCTCTGCAGAGTAGCAATCAACACACAAGATGAAAGGAAAGCTTAGCATCTCAAATCAACAACAACAAATATTTGTCACATGCGTCGAATACAACAGGTGTCACCTTACCTTGAAATGACCTTACCGTGAAATGACCTTACCGTGAAATGACCTTACCGTGAAATGACCTTACCGTGAAATGACCTTACCGTGAAATGACCTTACTTTGAAATGACCTTACCGTGAAATGACCTTACCGTGAAATGACCTTACCGTGAAATGACCTTACCGTGAAATGACTTTACCGTGAAATGACCTTACCGTGAAATGACCTTACTTTGAAATGACCTTACCGTGGAATGACCTTACCGTGAAATGCATACTTACAAGCCCGTAACCAACAGTGCAGTTCAAGAAATAGAGGTAAGAAAATATTTACTAAATAAAGGGAAAATAAAAAGTTATACATTAGAATGACATAACAATAAAAAGGCTATATACAGGGGGCCCTGTACCAAGTCAATGTGCTGGGGTACAGGTTAGTCCAGGTCATGTGTACATGTAGGTAGGGGTAAAGTGACTATGCATTGATGATAAACAGCAAGTAGCAGCAGTGTTAAAAAAATAAGGTGGGCGGGGTCAATGTAAATTTTCCGGGTGGCCATTTTGATTAATTGTTCAGCAGTATTATAGCTTGGGGGTAGAAGCTGTTAAGGAGCCTTTTGGACCGAGACTTGACACTCTAGTACTGCTTTCCTTCCTCTGATACCTCCTGGTAAACTGGTGCTGGATGGCAGGAAGGATGGTCCCAGTGATGTATTGGGCTGTACGCACTACCCTGTGTAGCATCTTACCGAGCCATTGCCATACCAGGCGGGGACAAAGGAGGAAGCTGCCCTCCAGTCACCAGAAAAAGACAATGGCAGGAAGGATGGTCCCAGTGATGTATTGAAGTAACTGGTCAGGATGCTCTCGATGGTGCAGCTGTGGAACTTTTTTAGGATCTGGGAACCCATGCCAAATCATTTCAGTCTTCTGAAGGTGAAGAGGTGTTGTCGTGCCCTCTTCACAACTGTCTTGATGTGTTTAGACCATGATAGTTTGTTGGTGATGAGGATGTTGGCCTGTCAACACACTGACAGGTCTTTGACCTCCTTATAGGCTGTCTCCTTGTTGTCGGTGATCAGGCCTACCACTGTTGTGTCCTCAGCAAACTTAATGATGGTGTTGGAATCGTGATTGCCACACAGTCGTGGGTGAACAGGGAATGCAGGAGGGGCCTAAGCACGCAACCCTGAGGGGAAATATGTGTTGAGGATCAGCGTGGCAGATGTGTTGTTGCCTACCCTCACCACCTGGGGGCGACCCGTCAGGATCCAGGAGCTTTGTGTGCACTATGGTGTTGAACGCTGAGCTGTAGTCAATGAACAGCATTCTCACATAGATGTCTCTTTTGTCCAGGTAGAAAAGGGCAGTATGGAGTACATTTGAGGTTGCATAATCTGTGGATTTGTTGGGGCAGTATGCGAATTGGAGTGGGTCTAGGGCTTCGTTGGATGATGGTGTTGATGTGAGCCATTATCAACCTTTCAAAGCTGGCTGCAGACATGAGTGCTACAGGGCGGTACTCATTTAGGCAGGTTACTTTCACATTCTTGGGCACAGGGACTATGGTGGTCTGCTTGAAACATGTGGGTATTACAGACTCTGTCAAAGACAGATTGAAAATGTCAGTGAAGACACATGCCAGTTGGACGGCGCATGCTCTGAGTACTCTCGCTGGTAATCTGTCTGGCCCCGCGGCCTTCTGAATGTTGACCTGTTTAAAGGTCTTGCTCACATCAAGTACGGAGAGTGTGATCACATAGTCGTCCGGAACAGCTGGAGCTCTCATGCGTGCTTCAGTGTAGCTTGCCTCGAATCGAGCATAAAAGGCATTTCGCTCGTCTGGTAGGCTCACGTCACTGGGAAGCTCACAGCGGGGTTTCCCTTTGTAGTCCATAATAGTTTGCAAGCCCTGTCACAAAAGACGAACATCAGAGATTGTGTAGTAGGATTCAATCTTAGTCCTGAATTGATGCTTTGCCTGTTTGATGGTTCATCTGAGGGCTTAGTGGGTTTTCTTATAAGCATTCGGATTAGTGTCCTTCTCTTGGAAAGCGGCAGCTTCAGCCTTTAGCTTGGTGCGGATGTTGCCTGTAATCCATGGCTTCTAATTGGGATATTTACGTACAGTCACTGTGGGGGTGACGTCCTCAATGCACTTATTGATGATGCTGGTGACTGAGGTGGTATACTCCTCAATGCCATTGGATGAATCACGGAACATTTTCCTGTCTGTGCTAGCAAATCAGTCCTGTAGCGTAGCATCCGTGTCATCAGACCACTTCCATATTGAGCAAGTCACTGCTACTTCCTGCTTTAATTTTTACTTGTAAGCAGGAATCAGGAGGATAGAGTTATGGTCAGATTTTCCAAATGTAGGGCGAGAGAGAGCTTTGTATGCTTCTCAGTGTGTGGATTGAAATGTTTTTTTCACCTCGTTACACATGTTGGTAGAAATGAGGTAAAACTGGTTTAAGTTTGCCTGCATTAAAGTCCCCGGCCACTAGGAGCACCACTTCTGGGTGAGCATTGTCTTGTTTGCCTTATACAGCTCTTTGAGTGCGTTCTTAGTGCCAGCATCAGTTTGTGGTGGTATATAGACAACTACGAATAATATAGATGAAAACTCTCTTGGTAGATAGTGTGGTCTACTGCTTATCATGAGATACTCTACCTCAGGCGAGCAATAGCTCGAAACTTCCTTAATGTTAGACATCGCGCACCAGCAGTTATTGACAAATAGACACACACCCCACCCCTCATCTTACCAGACGTAGCTACTCTGTCCATTCAATACACACAAAAACCAGCCAGCTCTATATTATCCGTGTTGTCGTTCAGCCACGACTCGGTGAAACATAAGATATTGCGGTTTTTAATGTCTTGTTGGTACTGTAGGATAATCTCGACCGGAGATCATCAAGTTTGTTTTCCGGTGAGAGAGAGTTTGGTTACCAATAGGCTTTGTCTATTGCAGTATACTCAACACGGGTCCTTATGGAGTAACCCGGGGTTCGGTTACAAAAAGGCAAAGTCTTCTGGGTTACATTCAGGACTAGAGCTGAAAATCACTCAATTCAATATTGCTGACAGTTTAGTGGGGTTAGGAGACTGTCCACCTGCCTTCTCCACATCATCTCTGTGACTCTACACGTCTCATCTCCCGGGGGACCCTGTTGAGTTTATTAGAATGACATTATTCTGGGGAGGGGAGAAGGGGTTGTTGAATAAGGGAGGAGATGTGTGCAGGTGGCAGAACAGGATGTGGTGACCTCTGTGGGGGTCATAGTGTGTGTGTGTGTCAGGACTAACGGCAGGGTTTCTGTCCCAACCTGGAGGACTTCTAGAGGTATTCACTGACGTACACTCACACACACTCACAGCAGCCTGGTAAATGATAAGTGTCAGTCTGTGAGGCTTTTGTAAAATTACATGACGCCTAAGTAAATACATTGCATTCAATGCATTAAGATACATTCACACACACTCTCCCTCACACACACACACACACACACACACACACACACACACACACACACACACACACACACACACACACACACACACACACACACACACACACACACACACACACACACACACACACACACACACACACACACACACACACACACACACACACACACACACTCATTCACTCAATTTAATGCATTAAGATACACTCACTCACACTCTCTCACAGTCACACACACGCACTCAGCAACAATCCGTCCTTGTTGTCAAATTGACTGGGGCCAGCAAAGCCCATTGTCTGTCTAATAGACTGGGGTCAGCAAAGCCCATTGTCTGTCTAATAGACTGGGGTCAGCAAAGCCCATTGTCTGTCTAATAGACTGGGGTCAGCAAAGCCCATTATCTGTCTAATAGACTGGGGCCAGCAAAGCCCATTGTCTAATGACTGGGGCCAGCAAAACCCATTGTCTAATGACTGGGGCCAGCAAAACCCATTGTCTAATGACTGGGACCAGCGAAGCCCATTTTGTCTAATGACTGGGACCAGCAAAGCCCATTGTCTAATGACTGGGGCCAGCAAAACCCATTGTCTAATGACTGGGACCAGCGAAGCCCATTTTGTCTAATGACTGGGACCAGCAAAGCCCATTGTCAAATTGACTGGGACCAGCAAAGCTCATTGTCAAATTGACTGGGGCCAGCAAAGCTTATTGTCTAGTTGACTGGGACCAGCAAAGCTTATTGTCTAGTTGACTGGGGCCAGCAAAGATCATTGTCTGTCTAATGACTGGGGCCAGCAAAGCTCATTGTCTGTCTAATGACTGGGGCCAGCAAAGCACATTGTCTAATTGACTGGGACCATCAAAGCACATTGTCTAATTGACTGGGACCATCAAAGCACATTGTCAAATTGACCAGTAAGAAGACTGCATCATTAAAATGGAGTGTGGTTCTGGGTCCAATACATATCTTTTTTAAAACATTTAAAACACCTGCTCTTTCCATGGCATAGACTGACTAGGTAAAACCAGGTGAAAGCTGTTGATGTCACTTGTTAAAATCCACTTCAATCAGTGTAGATGAAGGGGAGGAGACAAGTAAAAGAAGGATTTTTAAGCCTCGAGACAATTGAGACATGGATTGTGTATGTGTGCCATTCAGAGGGCGAATGTGCAAGACAAAATATTGAAGTGCCTTTGAACGGGGTGTGGTAGTAGGTGCCTTTGAACGGGGTGTGGTAGTAGGTGCCTTTGAACGGAGTGTGGTAGTAGGTGCCTTTGAACGGGGTGTGGTAGTAGGTGCCTTTGAACGGGGTGTGGTAGTAGGTGCCAGGTGCACCGGTTTGAGTCAAGTACTGCAACGCTGTTCGGTTTTTCACACTCAACAGTTTCCTGTGGGTTTCAAGAATGGACCTATAGGACATCCAGCCAACTTCACACAACTGTGGGAAGCATTGGAGTCAACATGGGCCAGCGTCCCTGTGGAAAGCTTTCAACACCTTGTAGAGTCCATGTCCTGACCAATTGAGGCTGTTCTGAGGGCAACATGGGGTTGTAACTCAATATTAGGAAGGTGTCCTTAATGTCAGCTACACTCAGTGTATATTAAGGATATATTTTTTTTTACCCCCTTTCTCTCCCCAATTGGCAGCAATTGTGCACCGCCCCATGGGCCTCCCGGTCGCGGCTGGCTGCGACAGAGCCTGGGCTCAAACCCAGAATCTCTGGTGGCACAGCTAGCACTGCGATGCAGTGCCTTAGACCACTGCACCACCCGGGAGGCCACATACAGTTATTTTTAACTTAACCATTCTGAACTAATACCTAAACCTAATCAATTAAATGTATTTATAAAACCCTTTTTACATCAGCTGATGTCACAAAGTGCTATTCAGAAACCCAACCTAAACCCCCAAACAGCAAGCAATGCAGGTGTAGAAGCACGGTGGCTAGGAAAAACTCCCTAAGAAGGAAGGAACCTAGGAAGAAACCTAGAGAGGAACCAGGCTCTGAGGGTTGGCCAGTCCTCTTCTGGCTGTGCCGGGTGGAGATTATAACAGAACATGGCCAAGATGTTAAAAGGTTCTCAGATGAACAGCAGGGTCAAATAATAATAATCACAGTGGTTGTAGAGGGTGCAACAGGAGTAAATGTCAGTTGTCTTTTCATAGCCGAGCATTCAGAGTTTGAGACAGCAGAACAGGAGAGGACAGAACAGGAGAGGACAGAACAGGAGAGGACAGGAGAGGAGAGGACAGAACAGGTGAGGACAGGACAGGAGAGGACAGAACAGGTGAGGACAGAACAGGAGTTGTATTAGTTTCAATCCTATCTTGTTCAAACTGGACCCTCTCTTTCTAAAATTATCGGCCGAAATTGTTGCAACCCCTATTACTAGCCTATTCAACCTCTCTTTCGTATCGCCTGAGATCCCCAAAGTTAAGCCAAGTTAATAAACAGATCACCGACCATTTCGAATCCCACCGTACCTTCTCCACTATGCAATCTGGTTTACGAGTTGGTCATGGGTGCACATCAGCCATGTTCAAGGTCTTAAAGCGTATCATAACCACCATCGATAAAAGACAGTACTGTGCAGCCGTCTACAACGACCTGGCCAAGGCTTTTGATTCTGTCAGTCACAACATTCTTATCGGCAGACTCAATAGCCTTGGCTTCTCAGATAACTGACTCGCCTGGTTCACCAACTACTTTTCAGATAGAGTTTAGTGTGTTAAATCGGAGGGACTGTTGTCTGGATCTCTGGCAGTCTCTATGGGGGTGCCACAGGGTTCAATTCTCGGGCCGACTCTTTTCTCTGTATATATCAATGATGTCG
Organism: Oncorhynchus gorbuscha; assembly: GCF_021184085.1. NCBI lineage: Eukaryota > Metazoa > Chordata > Actinopteri > Salmoniformes > Salmonidae > Oncorhynchus > Oncorhynchus gorbuscha. Next base: position 72,560,784 of record NC_060190.1, on the reverse strand, counting down.
CTCTTGTTGCTGGTGATTCTCTGATCCACCTCTACGCAGACAACACCAATCTGTATACATCTGGCCATTCTTTGGACACTGTGCTAACAAACCTCCAAACAAGCTTCAACGCCATACAACACTCCTTCCGTGGCCTCCAACTGTTTTTAAATGCTTATAAAACTAAGTGCATGCTCTTCAACTGATTGTAACACTTGTCATCTGGAGGAAGAGAGGAGGACCAAGGTGCAGCGTGGTAAGTGTTCATTATTTTAATAAAACTACTGAACACTGAACAAAACAACAAAAACGACAACCGAACAGTCCTGTAAGGTGATGAAAAACACTAAACTGAAAATAATCACCCACAACCAAAATGGGGGAAAACAGCCTACCTAAGTAAGATTCTCAATCAGAGACAACGATCGACAGCTGCCTCTGAATGAGAACCATACCAGGCCAAACACAGAAATACAACAAAGAAAAACGAACATAGACTACCCACCCCAAATCACGCCCTGACCAAACTAACACAAAGACATAATAAAGGAACTAGAATATGTGGACAACTACAAATACCTAGGTGTCTGGATAGACTGTAAACTCTCCTTCCAGAGTCACATCAAACATCCCCAATCCAAAATTAAATCTAGAATCGGCTTCCTATTTCGCAACAAAGCCTCCTTCACTCATGCCGCAAAACATACCCTCGTAAAACTGACTATCCTACCGATCCTCGACTTCGGCGATGTCATTTACAAAATTGCCCAAAACACTCTACTCAGTACACTGGATGTAGTCTATCACATATCCGTCACCAAACACACTGGCTCCAGGTCATCGATTAGTCTTTGCTAGGTAAAGCCCGCCTTATCTCAGTTCACTGGTCACCATAGCAACACCCACCCGTAGCACCCGCTCCAGCAGGTACTGTGTATTGCACTGGTCATCCCCAAAGCCAACACTTCCTTTGGATGCCTTTCCTTCCAGTTCTCTGCTGCCAATGACTGGAACGAATTGCAAAAATGTCTGAAACTGGAGTCTTATATCTCCCTCTCTAACTTTAAGCATCAGCTGTCAGAGCAGCTTACCGATCACTGTACCTGTACACAGCCAATCTGTAAATAGCACACCCAACTACCTCATCCCCATATTGTTATTTATCTTCTTGCTCTTTTGCACCCGTATCTCTACTTGCACATCATCATCTGCACATCGATCACTCCAGTATTAATGCTAAATTGTAATTATTTCACCTCTAGGGCCTATTTATTGCGCACACACACACACACACACACACACACACACACACACACACACACACACACACACACACACACACACACACACACACACACACACACACACACACACACACACACACACACACACACACACACACACACACACAAACAGCCCCCCTCTGGAGCTAACAGAGCCTGTGTGTTACCATCTTCCATGAGCGCACAGTGTGCGTAAAATCAAATCACATTTTATTTGTCACATACACATGGTTAGCAGATGTTAATGTGAGTGTAGCGAAATGCTTGTGCTTCTAGTTCCGACAGTGCAGTAATATCTAACAAGTAATCTAAAAATTCCCAACAACTACCTAATATACACAAATGTAAAGGGATGAATAAGAATATGTACATGTAAATATATGGATGAGTGATGGCCGTGCTGCATAGGCAAGATGCAGTAGATGGTATAGAACACAGTATATACATGTGAGAAGAGTAATGTAGGATATGTAAACATATGGCGTTATTTAAGGTGACTAGTGATCCATTTATTAAAGTGACCAACGATTTCAGGTCTGATGGCCTTGAGATAGAAGCTGTTTTTCAGTCTCTCGGTCCCAGCTTTGATGCACCTGTACTGACTTCACCTTCTGGATGATAGCGGGGTGAACAGGCAGTGGCTCGGGTGATTGATGTCCTTGATAATCTTTTTTGTCTTCCTGTGACATCGGGTGCTGTAGGTGTCCTGGAGGGCAGGTAGTTTGCCCCTGGTGATGCGTTGTGCAGACTCTGGAGAGCCTTGCGGTTGTGGGCGGTGCAGTTGCCGTACCAGGCAGTGATACAGCTCGACAGGATGCTCTCAATTGTGCATCTATAAAAGTTTGTGAGTGTTTTAGGTGACAAGCCAAATTTCTTCAGACTACTGAGGTTGAAGAGGCGCTGTTGTGCCTTCTTCACCACGCTGTCTGTGTGGGTGGACCATTTCAGTTTGTCTGTGATGTGTACGCCCAGGAACTTTCCACCTTCTCCACTACTGTCCCGTCGATGTGGAAGGGGCATTCTTACATAGGTATTCCTCTTGGCCAGATGGGATAGAGCAGTGTGTAGTGTGATAGGGCAGTGTGCAGTGTGATAGCGATTGCATGGTCTGTGGATCTATTAGGGCGTAAGCAAATTGGAGTGGGTCTCGGGTATCAGGTAAGGTGGAAGTGATATGATCCTTAACTAGTCTCTCAAAGCACTTCATGATGACAGAAGTAGTCATTTAGTTCAGTTACTTTGGCTTTCTTGGGAACAGGAACAAGGGGGGCAATGTTGAAGCATGTGGTGACAGCATACTGGGATAGGGAGAGATTGAATGTACATGTAAACACACCAGCCAGCTGATCTGTGCATGCTCTGAGGACGCGGCTAGGGATGCTGTCTGGGCCAGCAGCCCTGCGAGGGTTAACACGTTTAAATGTTTTACTCACGTTGGCCACGGAGAAGGAGAAGCCCACAGGCTTTAGTAGCGGGCCGTGCCAGTGGCACTGCATTGTCCTCAAGGCGAGCAAAGAAGTTGTTTAATTTGTCTGGGAGCAAGATGTCTATGTCCCCGACGGGGCTGGTTTCATTTTTGTAATCCTTGATTGACTGTAGACCCTGCCACATACGTCTCGTGTTTGAGCCGTTAAATTGTGACTCTACTTTGTCTCTATACTGACGTTTTGCTTGTTTGTTTACCTTGCTGAGGGAATTGTCACGGATCCCTCCGGAACTTTTCATTCATTCCGTCACAACTTCGGCAGCTGCAACTGGGCCATCAGACGTCGCCACAACGGGTCCGGCCAACGACGCAATTTCAGCAGCCACAATCTGGCCCTCATACCATCGTGGCCACTTAATCATCCTCAGCTTCCCATTGGCTCATTCATCATCCTCAGCTTCCCATTGGCTCATTCATCCCACCTCCCCACTCTACCTCTTCCCCAGGTCATCAGAGTCATCAGACGCCGCTGCAACCGGTCCGTCCGACGCCACTGCTACAGGTCCATCAGATACTGCTGCAACTTCGGCAGCGGTAACTGGCCCGTCTGACGACGACGCAACTCAAGGCGATCCCAGGGGGGGTTCCCATTGGGCTGTCAATTATTGTTCCCATATCCATTGGTTGTGTGAGTACCTACGCGTTGGTGCAGCTGTTATGCTGCGTGCTTTATATATTGTGTATTACGGGTATCGTCCCATGTTTCTCAACGTGGTTTACCCTCACTCTTTTGTTTGGGTACAGCCCAGTTTTTTTGTATACATGTTTGTTTTTGTAACGATGTTTGTCTGTTGTAAGAAGAGAGTCAGACCGAAATGCAGCGTGTAGGTTACTCATGACTTTAATGAAAGAAAACGGTGCATGAAATAACTGAAAAAACAACAAACAAAACGAGAAACTAATTACAGCCTATCTGGTGACTACAACACAGAGACAGGAACAAACACCCACAAAATACAACGCGAACTCAGGCTACCTAAATACGGTTCCCAATCCGAGACAACGAGAATCACCTGACTCTGATTGAGAATCGCCTCAGGCAGCCAAGCCTAACTAGACACACCCCTAATCAGCCGCAATCCCAAATAATACAAACCCCAATACGAATACAACATATAAACCCATGTCACACCCTGGCCTACCCAAACATATAACAAAAACACAAAATACAATGACCAAGGCGTGACAGTTTTGGGTGTATTAAAAAACCCTATTGTGTATTCCCGCACCTGTCTCCAAATCCTTTACACCAGCGTGACAGGAATAGTTGTAGTGTATTCGGTCATGTTTCCAGCCGCCTTGCCATGATTCAAATCGGTGGTTTGAGCTTTTCAGTTTTGCGCGAATGCTGCCATCAATCCACTGTTTCTGGTTAGGAAAGGTTTTAATAGTCACAGTGGGTACAACATCTCCGATGCTCTTGCTAATAAACTCGCTCACAGAGTCAGCGTGGCATCAATGTTGTTGTTCTACGCTATCTGGAACATATCCCAGTCCACGTGATCGAAGCAATCTTAAAGAGTGGAATCCGATTGGTCAGACCATCTTTGGATAGACCTGAGCACTGGCGTTTCCTGTTTTAGTTTCTGTCTGTAGACTTGGAGCAACAAAATAGAGTCATGGTCAGATTTGCCGAAGGCAGGGCGGGTGAGGGCTTTATATGCATCGCGGAAGTTAAAGTAGCAATGATCCAGAATGCTACCAGCTGGTGTCGCGCATTCGATATGCTGATAGAATTTAGGAAGTCTTGTTCTCAGGTTAGCTTTGTTAAAATCCCCAGCTACAATAAATGCAGCCTCAGGATGTATGGTTTCCAGTTCACATAGAGTCCAGTGAAGTTATTTCAGGACCGACGAGGTATCTGCTTGGGGAGATATACACGGCTGTGACTATAATCTAAGAGAATTCTCTTGGGAGATAATGAGGTCGGCATTTGGTTGTAAGGAATTCTAGGTGAGGTGAACAAAAGGACTTGAGTTCCTGTATGTTGTTGTGATTACGCCAGTTGTTAATCAGAAGGCATAGACCCCCGCCCTTCTTCTTACCACAGAGATGTTTGTTTCTGTCGGTGCGATGCGTGAAGAAACCGGGTGGCTGTACCGACTCTGATAACATATCCCGAGTGAGCCATGTTTCCGTGAAACAGAGAATGTTACAATCTCTGATGTCTCTCTGGAAGGCAACTTGTGCCCTAATTTTGTCCACCTTGGACATTGGCGAGTAATATGCTCGGAAGCGGTGGATGGTGTGCTCGCCTTCTGAGTCTGACCAGTAGGCCGCTCCGTCTGCCTCTGCTGCAGCGACCACGTTGTTTTGGGTCGGCCTCTGGGATAAGATCCCATGTCCAGGGTGGAGGTCTGCACAAAGGATCCGCTGTGGGAAAGACGTATTCCTGGTCGTAATGTTGGTAAGTTGACATCGCTTTTATATCTAATAGTTCTTCCCGGCTGTATGTAATAACACTTGAGATTTTCTGGGTTAACAATGTAAGAGATAATACATAAAAAAACGAATAACTGCATTGTTTTCTAAGGACCTGAAGCGAGGCGAACATCTCTGTCGGCGCCATCTTGCTGTGTGTTTTTGTGCGTGTGTGTTTGTATGTATGTCTTTGTGTGTGTGTTTTAGGACCTCAAATATTGCTCTGCACTGAAGGCTGAAATATTGATGTTGTCACCCGTCTCTCCCCTCTCCCCTTCTCGCCCCTTTCCTCATCCCCACCTCACCCCCTCTCTCCCACCTATATGAATTAACGATCTGGTCATGAAGCCTTATCATTAAATGTAATCACAATTCCTAAAGGCCACAATAGAGGAATGAATGGGGAGAAGGAGAAGATAAGTTGATCTCTCTGCTATCTCAGAGTCAAGTCATTAATCCCAGTACAGCATAGCATTTCTATACAGCCCCAGTCTATAAAGCCCAAGATCTCTTAACCATGACACCAAATGACAACTCCCTTGGCTCTCCATCACACACACACACACACACACACACACACACACACACACACACACACACACACACACACACACACACACACACACACACACACACACACACACACACACACACACACACACACACGGCACACACACACACACACACACACACACACACACACACACACGGCACACACGGCACACGCTGGATTAAATATATATTTTCCCCATAACTGTACAGTGACCACACTACTGGCTCCTCCCCACCGATCCCCTGCGTACTGATTGGGTTTGTGAATCAAGTTATCTTTTTTACTGACCACAAGTTATAGAGGGAAACTTCAATAACCCACCGGGCTTAATGTAATTAGTAGCCAGCCACACAATCAATTACAAAGGTATCGCTACCGACCTACCGCTGCAGCATCACTGATGCCTGTAAACTACCCAGTGTCATCTCAATGCATATATACACTACATATATATGAAGTACACTACCCAGTCTCATCTCAATGCATATATACACCATACTACATATACAACATATACAACATATATATGAGGTACACTACCCAGTCTCATGTCAATGCATATATACACTACATATACAACATGATGTACACTACCCAGTCTCATCTCAAAGCATATAAACACTACATATACAACATACATATGATGTACACTACCCAGTCTCATCTCAAAGCATATAAACACTACATATACAACATACATATGATGTACACTACCCAGTCTCATCTCAATGCATATATACACTGTACAACATATATTTTTGTTTGTTTTTTAACCTTTATTTTACTAGGCAAGTCAGTTAAGATCAAATTTTTATTTTCAATGACGGCCTAGGAACAGTGGGTTAACTGCCTGTTCAGGGGCAGAACAACAGATTTGTACCTTGGCAGCTCGGGGATTTGAACTCGCAACCTTCCAGTTACTAGTCCAACGCTCTAACCACTAGGCTACTCTGCCGCCCCGATGTACACTACCCAGTCTCACCTCAATCCATAGATAAAACAGTATATGGACACCCCTTCAAATTAGTGTATTTGGCTATTTCAGCCACACCCGTTGCTGACAGGTGTATAAAATCGAGCACACAGCTATGCAATCTCCATAGACAAACATTGGCAGTAGAATGGCCTTACGGAAGAGCTCAGTGACTTACAGTTTGTAAAATGTATGCCCTGCTAGAGCTGTCCCGGTCAACTGTAAGTGCTGTTATAGTTGAAACGTCTAGGAGGAACAATGGCTCAGCCGTGAAGTGGTAGGACACACAAGCTCACAGAACGGGACCAGTGAGTGCTGAAGTGCATAGCTCGTAAAATCGTCTGTCCTCAGTTGCAACACTCACTAATAAGTTCCAAACTGCCTCTGGAAGCAACTTCAGCACAATAATTGTTTGTCGGGAGCTTAATGAAATGGGTTTCCACGGTCGAGCAGCCGCACACAAGCCTAAGATCACCATGCACAATGCCAAGTGTAGGCTGGGGTGGTGTAAAGCTCGCCGCCATTGGACTCTGGAACATTGGAAACAGGTTCTCTGGAGTGATGAATCACACTTCACCATCTGGCAGTCTGACGGACTAATCTGAGTTTGGCAGGTGCCAGGAGAACGCTACCTGCCCCAATGCATCGTGCCAACTGTAACGTTTGGTAGAGGAGGAATAATGATCTGGGGCTGTTTTCATGATTCAGGCCCCTTAGTTCCAGTGAAGGGAAATCTTAACGCTACAGCATATAATGACATTCTAGACAATTCTGTGCCAACTTTGTGGCAACAGTTTGAGGAAGGCCCTTTCCTGTTTCAGCATGACAATGCCCCCGTGCACAAAGCAAGGTCCATACAGAAATGGTTTGTTGAGACCAGTGTGGAAGATCTTGACAGGCCTGCACAGAGCCCTGACCTCAACCCCATTTGAACACCTTTGGTAATGAATTGGAACGCTGACTGCGAGCCAGACCTAATTGTCCAACATAAGTGCCGACCTCACTAATTCTCTTGTGGCTTAATGGAAGCAGGTCCCTGCAGCAATTTTACAACATCTAGTGAGTGGAAAGCCTTCCCAGAAGAGTGGAGGCTGTTATGGCAGTGAAGGGGGGGACCAACTCCATATTAATGCCCATTATTTTGGAATCATGAATATTGTCCAGGTTAATAACAACCCACACAGAAGAGAGTTTTAAACACAAACGCAGATACACAGCAAGCCATTGTGGAGTGTGTGAGGGACTTCTCTGTTGGAGCTGCAATACCATAAATATAGTTCTGTTATCAAAGTAGATGATATGATCTCTCTGAGGATGAATGCCAGGGGCCACTATCAACCGCCTGTATCTGATGTAGCCTATTGCTTATGAAGTGTTTACAGTGACAGATATCTGGCTATACCCCCAGAAAAAGTGCTTTCCTGCCTTGTAAGCAGAACAGAACCAGCCACTACTACTGCTAAGGTAGGGTTATGTCAGCACAGCACTAACACAAATGACTGATTATTGGCTGAGAGAAATTGATGATAAAAAGATTGTGGGGGCTGTTTTGTTAGACTTCAGTGTGGCTTTTGACATTATCGATCATAGTCTGCTGCTGGAAAAACGTGTTATGGCTTTACACCCCCTGCTATAATGTGGATAAAGGGTTTACCTGTCTAACAGAACACAGATGGTGTTATGGCTTTACACCCCCTGCTATAATGTGGATAAAGGGTTTACCTGTCTAACAGAACACAGACAGTAGATAAAGGGTATACCTGTCTAACAGAACACAGAGGGTGTTATGGCTTTACACCCCCTGCTGTGGATAAAGGGTTTACCTGGAACACAGAGGGTTTACACACCCCCTGCTATAATGTGGATAAAGGGTTTACCTGTCTAACAGAACACAGAGGGTGTTATGGCTTTACACCCCCTGCTATAATGTGGATAAAGGGTTTACATGTCTAACAGAACACAGAGGGTGTTATGGCTTTACACCCCCTACTATAATGTAGATAAAGGGTTACCTGTCTAACAGATCAAATCAAATCAACATTTATTTGTCAGGTGCGCCAACAACAACAGCTGTAGACCTTACAGTGAAATGTTTACTGACAGGTCCTAACCAACAGTGCAATTTTTAACAAAAAAATTGGTATTAGGTGAACAATAGATAAGTAAAGAAATAAAAACAACAGTAAAAAGACAGTGAAAAATAACAGTAGCAAGACTGAAAGTGGAATCTGTGTGGGTAGCTGGACAGGTAGGATGACTGACAGTGAAGGTGAACAGGTGGTCACGGGTCAGGTGACAGAGGAATGGATGAGACTGAGGCAGGAATTCCTTTAACCATAAAGTGGTATTGTCTGGGAGTGTCGATTCATGGACGCACAGAACTTCTGGATCAGATGGACTTAAGGAAGAGAAAACAGCGAGATCAGGCGATGGTGATTTCCTCCTTTTATGGAGTTGAGATCTGTGGGATATTTCCACCTGACCTAACTAAAGCGCCCTTGGCCCAGCTGAGCAAGTGGCCATGAATGAAAGGATTCTTCCACCAAATCCATGGGCCTTTTTTACAGAGGCTATATACAGTAGCGAGGCTATATACAGTAGCGAGGCTATATACAGTAGCGAGGCTATATACAGTAGCAAGGCTATATACAGTAGCAAGGCTATATACAGTAGCAAGGCCATATACAGTAGCGAGGCTATATACAGTAGCAAGGCAATATACAGTAGCAAGGCTATGTACAGTAGTGAGGCTGTTTACAGGCACCGGTTAGTCGGGCTAATTAAAGTAATATGTTGGGGGGTGCACACACAATGCAAATAGTCCGGATAGCCATTTGATCACCTGTTCAGGGGTCTTATGGTTTGGGGGTAAAAGCTGTTGAGAAGCATTTTGGTCCTAGACTTGGCTCCCCGGTACCGCTTGCCATGTGGTAGAATAGACAACAGTCTCTATGACTGGGCTGGCTGGGGTCTTTGACAATTTTTAGGGCCTTCCTCTGACACCGCCTGGTGTAAAGGTCTTGGATGGCAGTGATGGACTGGGCCTTATGCACTACTGTAGTGGCCTTCTGTCGGAGGCTGAGCAGTTGCCATACCAGGCAGTGATGCAACCAGTCAGGATGCTCTCGATGTTGCAGCTGTAGAACCTTTTGAGGATCTGAGGACCCAGGCCAAATCTTTTTAATTTTCTGAGGGGGAATAGGCTTTGTCGTGAACTCTTCATGACTGTCTTGGTGTGTTTGGACCATTCTAGTTTGTTGGTGATGTGGACACCAAGGAACTTGAAGCTCTCAACCTGCTCCACTACAGCCCTATCGATGACAATGGGGGCGTGCTCGGTCCTCCTTTTCCTGTAGTCGACAATCATCTCCTTAGTCTTGGTTACGTTGGTTATGTTGAACTGTTACTCTGGCACCACCCGGCCAGGTCTCTGACCTCCTCCCTATCCCTGTTGTGTCATCTGCAAAATTAATGATGGTGTTGGAGTCGTGCCTGGCCACGCAGTCGTGGGTAAACAGGGAGAAAAGAAGGTGACTGAGCACGCACCCCTGAGGGCCTCCAGTGTTAAGGATCAGCATGGAAAATGTGTTGCTACCATCTGGGGGCGGCCCATCTGGAAGTCCAGGATCCAGTTGCAGAGGGAGGTGTTTAGTCCCAGAATCCTTAGCTTAGTGATGAGCTTTGAGGTTACTATGGTGTTGAATGCTGAGATGTCATCAATGAGTAGCATTCTCACGTAGGTGTTCCTATTGTCCAGGTGGGAAAGGGCAGCGTGGAGTGCAATAGAGATTGCATCATCTGTGGATCTGTTTGGCCGGTATGCAAATTGGAGTGGGTCGAGGGTTTCTGGGATAATGGTTTTAATGTGTCCTTTATAAACACTTCATGGCTACGGACGTGAGTGCTACGGGTCGGTAGTCATTTACGCAGGTTGCCTTATTGTTCTTGGGCACAGGGACTATGGTGGTCTGTTTGAAACATGTTGGTATTACAGACTCAATCAGGGACATGTTGAAAATGTCAGTGGAGACACCTGCCAGTTGGTCAGCACATGCCCGGAGCACACATCCTGGTAATCCGTCTGGCCTCCCGGCCTTGAGAATGTTGACCTGTTTAAAGGTCTTATTCACGTTGGCTATGGAGGGCGTGATCACACAGTTGTCCGGAACAGCTGATGCTCTCATGCATGCCTCAGTATTGCTTGCCTTGAAGCGAGCATAGAAGTGATTTAGCTCGTCTGATAGGCTTGTGTCACTGGGCAGCTCGCGGCTGTGCTTCCCTTTGTAGTCTGTTATGGTTTGCAAGCCCTGCCACATAAGACTTGTGTTGGAGCTGGTGTAGTACGATTCAATCTTAGCCCTGTATTGACGCTTTGCCTGTTTGATGGTTGCGTCGGAGGGCATAGCAGGATTTCTTATAAGCTTCCAGGTTAGAGTCCTGCACCTTGAAAGCGGCAGATCTACCCTTTAGTTCAGGGCGAATGTTGCCTGTAATCCATGGCTTCAGGTTGGTGGTATGTACGTAAAGTCACTGTGGGAATGACATCTTCTATGCACTTATTGATAAAGCCAGTGACTGATGTGTTGTACTCCTCAATGCCATTGGAAGTAATCCTGTAACATATTCCAGTCTGTGCTGAAAAACAGTCCTGTAGTTTAGCATCCGGGTCATCTGACCACTTCCATATTTAGCGAGTTACTGGTACTTCCTGCTTCCTGCTGGCACTTCCTGCTTTATTTTTTTTGTATTTACTGTAAGCAGGAATCAGGAGGATAGAATTATGGTCAGATTTCCCAAATGGAGGGCGGGGTAGAGCTTTATATGCATCTCTGTGTGTGGAGTATAGGTGGTCTAGAGTTTTTTTCCTCTGGTTGCACATGTGACATGTTGCTAGAAATGAGTTAAATGAGCTCATTAAATGAGCTATTACGGACTACAAAGGGAAATCCAGCCGCGAGCAGCCCAGTGATGCGAGCCTACCAGTTGGGCTAAATGCATTTTATGCTCGCTTCGAGGCAAGCAACACTGAAGCATGCATGAGAGCCCAAGCTGTTCCAGATGATTGTGTGATCACGCTCTCTGTAGCTGATGTGAGCAAGACCTTTAATCTCTCTAGGGGGTGTGGGACGCTACCGTCCCACCTGGCCAACATACAGTGAAATTGCAGAGTGAAATTGCAGAGCGCCAAATTCAAAAACAGAAAAACTAATTATAAGAATTCATGAAACATACAAGTGTTGTACATCTTTTTAAAGATGAACGTCTTGTAAATCCAACCACGGTGTCAGATTTCAAAAATAATTTGCGATTATCTGAGAACAGCGCCCAGCAACAAATCATTACAAACAGTAACCAGCCAAGTAGACAAGTAACAAAAGTCAGAAATAACGATAAAATGAATCACTTACTTTGATCATATGGTTACACTCACAAAACTCCCACCAGTTACCCAATAAATGTTTGTTTTGTTCAATCAAGTCCCTCTTTATATCCAAAAACCTCAGTTTTGTTAGCGCGTTTTGTTCAGTAAAACATTGTCTCAAACAACATCCGGTGAAATTGCAGAGCGTGAAACTCAACAAAACAGAAATTCTCATAATAAACAAACATAAAAGATACACCAGCTTAAAGATGAACTTCTTGTTCATCTAACCACTGTGTCAGATTTCAAAAAGGCATTACGGATGTAAATTCTGAATGCTGCCCCCTAGCCTAGTGAAGTTAAACAGGTCAACATTCACAAGGCTGCTGGGACAGATGGATTAACAGGACGTGTAGTCAGAGCATGCGCGGGCCAACTGGCAACTTTACCCCTACCTACATGTATAAATGACCTCGACGAACCTGTACCCCCGCACATGTACCCCCTGTATATAGCCTCATTATTGTTATTTTCTGTTACTTTTTTAAAATGTTTTTATTTTTTACTTTAGTTTAGAGTAAAAACATTCTTAACGCTATTTTGTTAATAACACTGTATTGTTGGTTAAGGGGCTTGTAAGTAAGCATTTCACGGTAAGGTCTACACCTGTTATATTCGGCGCACATGACAAATACAATTTGATTTGAACTAAATCTTGTAATGAATAATGTGGAAATTGAGCAAGTCTGCTTGGAATAACGCTGGATTGTAAACTGTCATGGTCATAACAGACTGATACAACAGTATCTAAGATGGGGAGAAGTCTGTCCATAAAAAAGCACTGCTCTGCCTTTTTAACAGCACTGTCAACAAGGCAGGTTCTACAGGCTCTCGTTTTGTCACACCTGGACTACTGTTTAGTCACGTGGTCAGGTGGCACAAAGAGGGACTTTGTGGGCATCACAGCTGGCCCTTAAAAGTATATACGGAGAGTTAATAATGATATGCGTGTCAATCTCTCATGGCTCAGAGTGGAGGAGAGATTACCTTCACCACTACTTGTTTTTCTAAGAAGTGTTGACAAGCTGAATGCACCTAGCTGTCTGTTTGAACTACTAGCACATAGCTCGGACACCCATTCATACCCCACAAGACATGCCACCAGAGGTCTCTTCACAGTCCCCACGTCCAGAACAGACTATGGGAGGTGCACAGTACTACATAGAGCCATGACTACATGGAACTCTAAAATTTCAGTCTCTCGATGTGCAAAACTGATAGAGACATACCCCAAGCGACTTACAGCTGTAATCGCAGCAAAAGGTGGCGCTACAAAGTATTAACTTAAGGGGGCTGAATAATTTAAATAATTTGTTTAAAAAGTTTGAAATATCCAATAAATGTCGTTCCACTTCATGATTGTGTCCCACTTGTTGTTGATTCTTCACAAAAAATACAGTTTTATATCTTTATGTTTGAAGCCTGAAATGTGGCAAAAGGTCGCAAAGTTCAAGGGGGCCGAATACTTTCGCAAGGCACTGTATATGGATGGAATTAATCGAAAAAAGGACCAATTGTGATGTTTTTGGGACATATTGGAGTGCCAACAAAAGAAGCTCGTCGAAGGTAATGCATATTTTATATTTTATTTCTGCGTTTTGTGTAGCGCTTGCAGGGTTGAAATATGCTACCCTCTTTGTTTACTGTGGTGCTATCATCAGATGATAGCTGATTTAATGAAAGTTAGATTTTTGATATAATTTTTGAAAAATTTGCCACGCTGCATTTTCCCTGGCTTTTGACGCAAGCGTAAGAAGTTAAAGGCCCATTCAGTCAAAAACGTGATTCTGCTGTGTTTTACATATATTTCCACACTATGAGTTTGAAATAATATTGGGAAATATGGAAAACTATGATAATGCCTTTTCAGTGTAAGAGCTGTTTGAAAAGACTGCCTGAAATTTCAGCCTGTTTTGGTGGAACAGAGTTTTGGCTTGCCTGATGACATCACGGGGCGGCAGGGTAGCCTAGTGGTTAGAGCGTTGGACTAGTAACCGGAAGGTTGCAAGTTCAAACCCCCGAGCTGAAAAGGAACAAATCTGTCGTTCTGCCCCTGAACAGACAGTTAACCCACTGTTCCTAGGCCGTCATTGAAAGTAAGAATTTGTTCTTAACTGACTTGCCTGGTTAAATAAAGGTGAAATTACATTTTAAAAAATCACCAGGCGGTAAATTCAGTAATCGATTTTTCAGTTTCAGTTTTCCCCTCCCCACTCCCAGACAGTCCTAGCAAAATTATTGCTTGAGAAAATTGCTCTTTGCTAATGTTGGTTTCTGAGAATATGCAAATATACTTATTCATGTCACTGAGGGAGTGCTGAGGTTTAGAGGGTCTACACCAGAAGTTTAAGGGTTATAGGAGGAAGGTATATAGTGTGTGCAATTAAGCTTGGAATGTGTTGAGTGCAGGGAAGTGATTACATGTGGCAGGCATAGATAAGGGGAGAGAGACATGGATTAGTGATGGAGGGGGGTTGAGGTCAGACAAGGTCACTTTTAAGGGAGAAATAAAAATGTATGGCCCATATCACTAGTGTCCTGCCTAGCAGTAAAGAACGATGTTTGTACAGATGGGTAGGAGGAAACTCAGCCTATCAGGAATGGTTAAATATCACTGCTTGTGTGAAAATGTATTTGTCTAATGCAGCTGTATTGAACCTCTGGGAAGAATAAACTTGGTTAAGCTTTCATAATGTCCGTTGAGTGTTAAGAACCTAACACTAACAAGTTATTTATGTTTATTTTTTTAATTTTTTTATTGAAAACAGTCACAGTTTTAGGTACTTTAAACCTGCGATATGTCACTTTTTGGGCAACTTTACCAAATTCACATAGAAGTGTGAACTAAGGATATGTTGTTTTAATAGTTAGCAAGTTAGCAAGTCCAACGAGCGGTATAGATCTGTTCTATGTACACTATTTCTATGCTTCCCGTTCTTAAGTTTTGTTTTTTTGTCTTTTTCTTTCCATTTTGTACACCAGCTTCAAACAGCTGAAAATACAATATTTTTGGTTATGGAAGAATATAAATCACAGTGGTACAATGATTCTCTACACCAGGGCTCTCCGAACCCTGTTCCTGGACAACTACCGTCCTGTAGGTTTTCACTCCAACTCCAAATCTATCACACTCACATAAACTATTAGAATATTAGAATTGTAGCAACCAGGAAATGGCCGAGCGATTTCTGCATCGTATCGTATCGTATTTGATACAACGGCCGCTTTGGACCTTTTTAAGGTCAAAGGTAGATGGAGAAAGCATCATTACTTATGGTGATATACTGGATGCATCAAGCAGAGGTAGCTAACAGACAGAGAGAAAAATAGGGTCAGAAGGGCGGGCAGACGGGTGGATGGACGGATGGACCGGCTGGTGGGCGGACATATAGTGCATTGGTTGGTCTCTCCAGCTGGATGAACTTTAACCCCGTTCAATATCTGCACTTGATCTAATTAAATCGGTGATTAAATGCTTGATTGATCCTGTAAATCAATGAAGGAGTTACCATCAAAAAGCCCTTGGGTCGAAATGGGAATCCTAAACTCAAATTACCTGAAATTCCAAACACTGTCTTGAGAGTTGAGCTATAGTTTATTAAAACAATTTATGGATACAGTGCTTGAGCACACGCCATAATTACATGTCATGTCACTGCATGTGTGTGGGTTTATGCGCACGTGTCAAGCCCTGACCTTAGAGAGATGTTTTATTTCTCTATTTGGTGAGGTCAGGGTGTGATGTGGGGTGGGCATTCTATGTTTTGTATTTTTTTGGTTTTAGCCGAGTGTGGTTCCCAATCAGAGGCAGCTGTCTATCGTTGTCTCTGATTGGGAATCGTACTTAGGCAGCCTGTTTTCCTACCTATGTTGTGGGATCTTGTTTTTTTGTTAGCTCTGTGAAGCCGGCAGAAAGTGACGGCAGAACCAGAACCGCAAGTTTTTGGACTGAGTGTCTCCATCCATCGTCTTGAAGAGGAGTTATTTATTTTTGTCGTGTGAAAGTTACCATTCCTGTGTCTGTGAGAAGAATTCCAAAAACACAGTTAAAAATGGAAAAGACACCATTTGTTGTTTTGTCATATATTGTTGTATTTCTTTGCATCTTGGGACAGTATAAAAGTTGAACTGACGTTAGTTTGTTGTTTTTGTTCGGTGCTCTGAGTATTAAAGATCATGAACACTTACCACCTTGGTTTACTTCTTCAGACGAACGTTACAGCATGTGTGTATTGGTGTGTGTGTGTATACAGTCTCCTTTACTCATTCTCCCCCTCACCGCGATTTCTCTCTCTCCACTCTCCCCATCTCCCCCCTCGCTCTCTCTTCTCTCCACTCTCCCCTCTCTCTCTCTCCTCTCTCCCCCCTCTCTCTCATCTCTCTCCCCTCTCTCTCTCTCTCTCTCTCCCCTCTCTCTCTCCTCTCTCCCCCTCTCTCTCTCACTCATCTCTCTCCCCTCTCTATCTCCCCTTTCCCCCTCTCATTTCCTTCTCTTTCTCTCTACTCTCCCTCCTCTCTCTTCTCTCCTCTCTTTGCCAACAGATGAATGCTTCAGGGATATTACAGTGTTTTCTTTATACTTTGTGTCTGGTGTTGTGTGTTTGTGTGTGTGTGTGTGTGTGTGTGTGTGTGTGTGTGTGTGTGTGTGTGTGTGTGTGTGTGTGTGTGTGTGTGTGTGTGTGTGTGTGTGTGTGTGTGTGTGTGTGTGTGTGTGTGTGTGTGTGTGTATATGTATATGTATATATGTATATGTATATATATATATATGTATATGTATATATATATATATGTATATATATGTATATGTATATATATATATATATATATATATATATATATATATATATATATATATATATAGTGGTCTTGGTTAATAATCCTCTGACCGTTTCATTACAGTAATCAGAGTGGGATCGGCTGGTGCTGGCAGCATGAGTTAGAGCTCAGGGCCTCGCCTCATTAACTCCCTGTGACCGCCACTAGAGAGCAACAGGACAAATTGGAATTGCTTCGGCAGTTTGCGGTCCCAGACTCCTGCGCTACAGCCCCACCACCATACTCTTGGAGACATGAGGTACCCCTCCCTCCTCATTGCGTGGCTGAAATCACATTGCCACAGTCCCAAAAATATAGATATTTCCTCTCTTCCTCTCTATATCCTGTCTTGGTCTTACTCTGACTGGGGACGTATGGAGAAATTAGAGGAGAGGCTTCCGTAAGCATTTGTCAAGTGTTCTTTATAGGAAATAACAGTGCCATTTCAGATGCTACCCCAGTGTTTTTCAAACCGGCTACCTCCTCTCCTCGGAGACCAGTTATTCTTCACTGAATTATCTCCCTTAATGACTAGGTACTCTAATTAAAGATGTGATAGAGGATCCACCTTAAACACCTCATTGGAAATGAAATGCAATCCATTTTCACTGACAGGACAGAAGTGCCCGCTAATCAGAGATCTGCTAATCATGACCGTGTTAGAGAAGTTTTTTCTTCTCAGCATTTGTTTACGTCGGCACAACAAGAGGCCGTTCTTGTTCTCAAACAGTGTTGCAATGTTGTCAGACGCCGATGTGAAGAATGTAGTTGCAATGAGAGACAATGGTTCAGTATTCCCAAATCCCAAGCATTAATTTCGTAGGCTGTGTTATCAGCTAAAAAAAAACGTTAGAATTTCTGTAAATTATTAGTATAGTAACTTAATTATTCAGTTTTACATGTATATTTATGTTGCATTTGAAAGCTCACCAGAGGGAAGGACAATTAACTAATGAAGCATCCATCTTGTAAACAATGATCCCCTGATCCAGTCAAGCATATAATAGTATGTAGCCTGCAGGACATGTATCTGTAGACTGTGATGCATCACATACTGCATCGTCTGTACAGATACAGAACAAAAGGCAATTATATCACACAGCATTGATCTGGCTGATTCAGCACTGACAATATTGTACAATATTGATCCATCCAACTCACCAGTACATTATACTGGAGCCTTGACTTCAAATATAAATGACTCTCACAAATGACTCTCATAAATGACTCTTGGATATGTGTGGAGAAGAGGTAGTGTTTTGTTGTTGATAATGTAAGAAACTCCAGTATATTTGCTGAAAGTATTTGAGTCCACTCGATCCATTTGATATGTATTACTAAATGTATTACTAATTTATAATGTATCATTTAACCATAACAACAAATGTACTGAGAATCCAAAAACAGGTCTACTGGTTGTAAAACGCTAATGGTCAAACTAATTAAAACCTTTCACTGTTCTCACTTTATCTCTTCTTACAGTAAAGATAAGTATAATCCTATCGCAGGGATCATCAACAATATTCAGCCGCAGGTCAATTTCTTCTTGAGCAGACGGTAGACTGCAAATTGACCGCAAGAATATAATATTTGATTAAAACATAATCATTTAAAACATAATGGGAATACTTTTGGAACATATCTCCAAAATTAAAATAGAAAAATTAACCATCGACTGCAAACATTTTCTAAAATATTTTTTATATACTATTATATTTTTGGGAACATTTAGAACGAAGGTGTCAAACTCATTCCACGGAGGGCCGAGTTCCTGTGGGTTTTCACTCCTCCCTTTTACTTGTTCCTGAACGACTGTGTGATCCGTTCTCCATAGCCGATGTGAATAAAACCTTTTAAACAGGTCAACATTCACAAGGCCGCAGGGCCAGACGGATAACCAGGACGTGTACTCTGAACATGTGCTGACCAACTGCCAAGTGTCTTCACTGACATTTTCAACCTGTCCCTGACCGAGACTGTAATACCTACATGTTTCAAGCTGACTACTATAGTCTCTGTGTCTTCCCTTTCCCACCTGGACAAAATAAACACCGACATGAGAATGCTATTCATTGACTACAGCTCAGCTGATCCTCAACACAGGGGACCCTCAAGGGTAAGTGCTCAGTCCCCTCCTGTACTCCCTGTTCACTCATGACTGCATGGCCAAGCACGACTCTAACACCACCAATAGGTTTGCTGACGACACAACGGTGGTATGCCTGATCACCACAAACGGTGAGATTGCCTACAGGGAGGAGGTCAGAGACCTGGCAGTGTGGTGCCAGGATAAAAACCTCTCCCTCAACGTGATCAAGACACAGGAAAAGGAGAACCAAGCAAGACTCCATTCTCATCGACGTGGCTTTAGTGGAGCAGGTTGAGAACTTGTCCACATCACCAACGAACTATCATGGTCCAAACACACCAAGACAGTACTGAAGAGGGCACGGCAATGCCTATTCCCCCTCAGGAGACTGAAAAGATTTGTCATGGGTCCTCAGATCCTCAAAGTTTTACAGCTGCACCATTGAGAGCATTGCACCATTGAGGTTGCAACACCACCTGGTATGACAAATGCTCGGCCTCCAACCACAGGGCACTACAAAGGCCAAGCTTCCTGCCACCCAGGACCTCCATACCAGGCATTGTCAGAGTGAGGCCCTAAAAATTGCCAAATTCTCCAGCAACCCTAGTCATAGACTGTTCTCTCTGCTACCGAATGGCATGCGGTACCAGAGCGCCAAGTCTAGGTCCAAAAGACTAATTAACAGCTTCTACCCCTAAGCCATAAGATTCCTGAACAGCTAATCAAATGCCTACCTGGACTATTTGGCTAGGCTAGGCTGACTAACATGTTCCCCCAGCACTTTGACACTGTACCGGAACCCCCTGTATATTGTCTCGTTTCTGTTATTTTGTTTTTGCACTTTAATGATAATGTTTTTTTTCTATTTTATTATTTTTAATTGTATTTATTTATTTTTTACTTCAGTTTATTTGAGTAAATACTTTATTAACACATTTTCCTTAACTGCATTGTTGGTTAAGGTTTTGTAAGGAAGCATTTCACTGTCTACACCTGTTCTATTCGGCGAATGTGACAAATAAAATTTGATTTGATCAATTAAAGTCACTAATTGGTAAGGAACTACCAATTAGTGGTTGTCTAGGTAACTGAAAGGGAAAAACAAAAATCTGCAGACACTAGTCCCTCAATGGAATGAGTTTGGCACCCTTGATTTAGAGTTTCTAATAATGTGTCAATAAAAATATATATTTTACCCCGCACACCCAGAAAATATTTTGTTGCCTCAAGACAATGATGTGCCGTAAAGTAGAGTACTAAAACACCAAGAAACATCAGATATTTTCAGAACATTTTTTTAAGTGAAATATAGTCCAGTCGAGTACAAGCTTAACTGAATGAACAACAGAGACAGAATGCAATATGGAATTTTATTGAATAGTTTGGGGTAGGCCTCGTCTCCAAGGAATGCTCCTCAGAGGTAGATGCTGATGACAGCCCCCCCCCCTCCCCAGTTGGAGAACCATGTCCTTCTGGATTTAGAAATCCAGGATCTGATTCAAGTACCTTGTGTACCGCTTACATAAGGAATTCCCAATGGATGAGAGTCCCTTCTCTATACCATGGCCTTCTGAAATCTTTATTCATATCAATAGCTTTAGGTCTCTTACATAAGGAATTCCCATTGGGTGAGAGTCCCCTCTCTATACCATGGGCTTCTGAAATCTTTATTCATATCAATAGCTTTAGGTCTCTTACATAAGGAATTCCCATTGGGTGAGAGTCCCCTCTCTATACCATGGGCTTCTGAAATCTTTATTCATATCAATCAGCTTTAGGTCTCTGTGTCTCAACTAATCACCTTGACACAGAAAGATCTCATACTGTAGCTAGATCATGATCGTCAGGAGAAAGAGGAGGTGGCAATTCCTCAACTCTACTCTGCTAAAGGAGTGTGTGTGTGTGTGTGTGTGTGTGTGTGTGTGTGTGTGTGTGTGTGTGTGTGTGTGTGTGTGTGTGTGTGTGTGTGTGTGTGTGTGTGTGTGTGTGTGTGTGCGTGTGCGTGTGTGTTTAGAGCTAGAGGCCAGTGTGTGTCTATGTTCCGTGTGCGTGCCGCTCTCTGGAGGGTCAGTCTTTCCCAGGGTCTCCAGGCAGTCATGACCTTTTTAAGAGCATTTACAGTGGAGCCTGGGGACCTATTGGATCCTGATGGCTTGATGTCACTGTGCTGGGGGTTTGGATCATTTCTAGTGACATCTTAACCAAGTCTACCCTCACTAGTGTGGCACGGGAGGAGAGGGAGAGGGAGAGGCTGGCTCCTGGCTCGGCACGGGAGGAGAGGGAGAGGCTGGCTCCTGGCTCGGCACGGGAGGAGAGGGAGAGGGAGAGGCTGGCTCCTGGCTCGGCACGGGAGGAGAGGGAGAGGGAGAGGCTGGCTCCTGGCTCGGCACGGGAGGAGAGGGAGAGGGAGAGGCTGGCTCCTGGCTCGGCACGGGAGGAGAGGGAGAGGCTGGCTCCTGGCTCGGCACGGGAGGAGAGGGAGAGGCTGGCTCCTGGCTCGGCACGGGAGGACAGAGGGAGAGGGAGAGGGAGAGGGAGAGGGAGAGGCTGGCTCCTGGCTCGGCACGGGAGGAGAGGGAGAGGGAGAGGCTGGCTCCTGGCTCGGCACGGGAGGAGAGGGAGAGGGAGAGGCTGGCTCCTGGCTCGGCACGGGAGGAGAGAGAGAGGGAGAGGCTGGCTCCTGGCTTGGCACGGGAGGAGAGGGAGAGGGAGAGGCTGGCTCCTGGCTCGGCACGAGAGGACAGAGGAGAAGCAGGAAGGGAGAGAGAGAGGGAGAGGCTGGCTCCTGGCTCGGCACGGGAGGACAGAGGAGAAGGAGAGAGAGGAGGAGACGCTGGCTCCTGGCTCGGCACGGGAGGACAGAGGAGAAGGAGGAAGGGAGGGAGAGATGCTGACCATGTAGTGACCCTGTCATGCTGACCATGGTAGAGTAGGTGAGGTTTTTACAAAGTCTCTGCCATAGGAAAAGCTTTGGATGGGAACATTAAGGCCCTATGAAGCCAGACTGAGACAGAGTTAATGAAATACTGTATGTCTAGACCAGTCTTCAGAATAGCCTTGTAGTAAAAGACACACATATCTACAAAATAAACAGTACAATTATAATAACCCCAGGGCTTCTTCTACACTTCACTGCCTCTCTGCTCCCGAAGCACTTGCTGTGTTGTCTGTCTGCCAGTGTCGTCGCTGCTATTACTATTATTACAGGGTGGAGAAATATATTAAATACAATTTTAAAAACACTTATATGCAAAAGAACTGCGGAAACAGTATGAAAAACAAGCAGAGAAATATTAGAATATAAAAGTTGACATCTTAATATATACTGGCCACCTAATACACTCTCTATCTCAATTAGCCGTTGATATAGATGTAGTGTATTCTCACGTTTCAGTGCTACCACCATCAATCTTACCAGCGCTGTCCCCTGCAACAACAAAAAAGAGGGACAAAAGAAAATTGCTGCATTTAATTAATGTACTGCCTATTTTGTTATAGTGCTGCTCAGCATCTTTCCATAGACAACGCAGCGCAACGCAGATCATAAACGCTAGAGCTGGGGGTTTTGAGAAGAGAAAAAACAACTAGAGAGAGAGAGAGAGAGAGAGACCGAGAGCGAGAGACCGAGAGCGAGAGAGAGGGCTACATTGGCATAACTTTGTAATGAATGTCTAAGTTTGGCAACGTGTGATGGATGAGGAAAAGAGGCCGTTTGTCTTCTCTGAATCTCTCTGCTGTTCCGTGTTAGAGATGGTGTAGAGAGCTGAACCAGCACACAGGCCCCTAATAGTATAATTAACGCTTCATGATCGGACAATTAACTCATTTGCGGTGAAAACTAATGCATACACGGATATTAATGCAAATTGTACCACGGTTAAGGTTGTAGGAATGGACCAATAAGAAATGGACTAACATGAGGCTTGTTCAGCTGCTAAAACATTTCAATGTAATTCATCACATCTGTACTGTCGAGGTTTTAATGCTGTCTTTACCAGACCTGACTTTCAGCAGACTAGGAGAGTACTGTCCCTTTCTCAAGCCTCCTCTGGTCAGACACACAAACATGCCTGTATGCACATGCACACACACACACCTCTCCATCTCTCTCCCCCTCTCATCTCTCTCTCTCCGCTGCTCTCTCTCCCCTTCTCTCTCTCTCCCCTTCTATCTCAATCTCTCTCCCCTCTCTCTCTCTCTCTCTCTCTCTCTCTCTCTCTCTCTCTCTCTCTCTCTCTCTCTCTCCGCTTCTCTCTCTCTCCCCTTCTATCTCAATCTCTCTCCCCTTCTCTCTCTCTCTCTCTCTCTCTCTCTCTCTCTCTCTCTCTCTCTCTCTCTCTCTCTCTCTCTCTCTCTCCGCTTCTCTCTCTCTCTCCTTCTATCTCTCTCTCTCTTCTGCTTCTCTCTCTCTCTCCCCCTTCTCTCTCTCTCTCTCTCCCTTCTCTCTCTCTCTCTCCCTTCTCTCTCTCACTCCCTCTCTCTCTCCCCCTTCTCTCTCTCTCACTCTCTCTCCCCTCTCTTTCTGTCTCTCTCTCTTTCTGTCTCTCTCTCTCGCTGTCTCTCTCTCCTCCTTCTCTCTCTCTCTCTCTCTCTCTCCCCTTCTCGCTCTCTCTCTCTCTCCCCCTTCTCTCTCTCCCCCTTCTCTCTCTCCCTCCCCCTTCTCTCTCTCTCTCTCCCCCCTTCTCTCTCTCTCTCTCTCTCTCTCCCCTCTCTCTTTCTGTCTCTCCCTCTCTCTTTCTGTCTCTCTCTCTCTCTCCCCCTTCTCTCTCTCGCTCCCTCTCTCTCTCTCACACAAGGATAGTAGCAGACTGTAACCGTCTCCACCATGATTCTATATCTCCTGCTACAATGGGCAGTGTCAGCAAGATCAGAGTCTTTCTACAGAAATCCAATTGACCATAATCAGTTCTCATATATATAATTGGAGGATTACATTGACATAACGGTAGTTGTTTAATTACATGTCTCATTTGGTTCAGAGTGAAGTGGCCACAGAATTTCCAACTGAGCTTAATAAAACTTTGATGTCTAGTGAGTTCATTTTTGTACCTGCAATAAAGCTTCTCTCTGCTCAGGACAAGGAATCATTACACAGATATAAATACTGTGTGAGTTTCCTAGTCAAGTCACACAACCGACAGAACTCCTGGTACTTCTGATATATAGTCCTTGCAGTAATCTAGTCAAGTCATTAATGCTTGAGTCTAATTCTAGTCCTAAGTCATGAATATCGGGATTCGAGTCAGACTGGAGTCTGAGTCCTGGACTGGAGCACTACAACACTGAGTCGTCTTGGTGACCATGATGTGTCTCTACAACACTGAGTCGTCTTGGTGACTATGGTGCTCTTCAGTGAGGTACCAAACCACTTACTCTGCTGTAGGACTCTCACCATGATGTGTCTCTACAACACTGAGTCCTCTTGGTGACCATGATGTGTCTCTACAACACTGAGTCGTCTTGGTGACCATGATGTATCTCTACAACACTGAGTCGTCTTGGTGACCATGATGTGTCTCTACAACACTGAGTCGTCTTGGTGACCATGATGTGTCTCTACAACACTGAGTCGTCTTGGTAACCATGATGCTCTTCAGTGACGTACCAAACCACTGACTCTGCTGTAGGACTCTCACCATGTTGTGTCTCTACAACACTGAGTCGTCTTGGTGACCATGATGTGTCTCTACAACACTGAGTCGTCTTGGTAACCATGATGCTCTTCAGTGACGTACCAAACCACTGACTCTGCTGTAGGACTCCCACCATGTTGTGTCTCTACAACACTGAGTCGTCTTGGTAACCATGATGTTCTTCAGTGACGTACCAAACCACTGACTCTGCTGTAGGACTCCCACCATGTTGTGTCTCTGTCTTCCTGGCCTGCTTTCTATAGAACTCAATGACAATGACAGAACTCCTTGTCAGTGGTTTGTTTAGATTGGATGGATGTACCACACAATACAGTCTGCTCTCTCTCTCAGGATGTTACAAAGAGGAGATATATCACTATACCACAGGGATGCCTAAGCAATGAGTCCAGCTCTAGATGAGGAGAGACAACAGTCTTGCGTTGCAAGAGGACTACCTCCAAAATCACGTCATTGTCAAGCCTCCCTTGGAGGTCTCCCAGAGGCAAGAATTTTATTGGATGTTACATTGAAAAAAATGTTGTGTATTCTAGTAGAGAGTCGTAGAGAGTCGTTGTGTATTCTAGTAGAGAGTCGTAGAGAGTCGTTGTGTATTCTACTAGAGAGTCGTAGAGAGTCGTTGTGTATTCTAGTAGAGAGTCGTTGTGTATTCTAGTAGAGAGTCGTAGAGAGTCGTTGTGTATTCTACTAGAGAGTCGTAGAGAGTCGTTGTGTATTCTAGTAGAGAGTCGTTGTGTATTCTAGTAGAGAGTCGTAGAGAGTCGTTGTGTATTCTAGTAGAGAGTCGTTGTGTATTCTAGTAGAGAGTCGTAGAGAGTCGTTGTGTATTCTAGTAGAGAGTCGTTGTGTATTCTAGTAGAGAGTCGTAGAGAGTCGTAGAGAGTCGTTGTGTATTCTAGTAGAGAGTCGTAGAGAGTCGTTGTGTATTCTAGTAGAGAGTCGTAGAGAGTCGTTGTGTATTCTAGTAGAGAGTCGTAGAGAGTCGTTGTGTATTCTAGTAGAGAGTCGTTGTGTATTCTAGTAGAGAGTCGTTGTGTATTCTAGTAGAGAGTCGTTGTGTATTCTAGTAGAGAGTCGTTGTGTATTCTAGTAGAGAGTCGTAGAGAGTCGTTGTGTATTCTAGTAGAGAGTCGTAGAAAGTCGTTGTGTATTCTAGTAGAGTCGTAGAGAGTCGTTGTGTATTCTAGTAGAGAGTCGTTGTGTATTCTAGTAGAGAGTCGTAGAGAGTCGTTGTGTATTCTAGTAGAGAGTCGTAGAGAGTCGTTGTGTATTCTAGTAGAGAGTCGTTGTGTATTCTAGTAGAGAGTCGTTGTGTATTCTAGTAGAGAGTCGTAGAGAGTCGTTGTGTATTCTAGTAGAGAGTCGTTGTGTATTCTAGTAGAGAGTCGTTGTGTATTCTAGTAGAGAGTCGTTGTGTATTCTAGTAGAGAGTCATTGGTCGTTGTGTATTCTAGTAGAGAGTCGTTGTGTATTCTAGTAGAGAGTCGTTGTGTATTCTAGTAGAAAGTTGTTGTGTATTCTAGTAGAGAGTCGTAGAGAGTCGTTGTGTATTCTAGTAGAGAGTCATAGAGAGTCGTTGTGTATTCTAGTAGAGAGTCGTTGTGTATTCTAGTAGAGAGTCGTTGTGTATTCTAGTAGAGAGTCGTTGTGTAAATTCTAGTAGAAAGTCGTAGAGAGTCGTTGTGTATTCTAGTAGAGAGTCGTTGTGTAAATTCTAGTAGAAAGTCGTTGTGTGTTCTAGTAGAGAGTCGTTGTGTGTTCTAGTAGAGAGTCGTTGTGTATGCTAGTAGAGAGTCGTTGTGTATTCTAGTAGAGAGTCGTTGTGTGTTCTAGTAGAGAGTCGTTGTGTATTCTAGTAGAGAGTCGTTGTGTATTCTAGTAGAGAGTCGTTGTGTATTCTAGTAGAGAGTCGTTGTGTATTCTAGTAGAGAGTCATTGGTCGTTGTGTATTCTAGTAGAAAGTCGTTGTGTATTCTAGTAGAAAGTCGTTGTGTATTCTAGTAGAGAGTCGTTGTGTATTCTAGTAGAGAGTCGTTGTGTATTCTAGTAGAGATTTATTGCGTATGCTAGTAGAAAGTCGTTGTGTATTCTAGAGAGAGTCATTGCGTATGCTAGTTTCAAGAGCTAGTTTTCAAGTTATCAAGTCGACAGTCTGCAATTTATATTTATGGAAATTGAAAGTGGATTACGCTAATCTTCATTTCCATTTTGTAAGGCCCCAAAAAACTGAGGCAGCGGGAGAACTTATTTAAATAAATTCATTTTTAAATGTAAAAAAACTATTAGCTTTATTATTAGCTAATTTGCTAGTAGCCCGTAGGCCACTTTGTAGGCTAACTCAACTGAGCTAGCTAGCTAACTTTACACACTGTATCTTGATGTAATCATTGTAAATAAAAAACATAGACTCCAAATAGATTTGCAGATGACAGCCATAAAAGTGGGTGAAAGGGAGAGTGTAGGCTACTGAATAGGGCAGGTCATTTTGTGGGAGGACATTATGAAATGACAGTCCCTAGAGGGGAACACTTTGAGGACAGAGAGATAATAGCAAGATAAGAGTCAAATGGCCACCAGGACAAATTACATTCACACCCCCTTCCATTTGTTTTTACACTGCTGCTACTTTATTATCTATGCATAGTCACTACACCCCTACCTACAAGTACAAATTACCTCGACTAACCTGTGACCTCGAGCATTGACTCAGTACCGGTATCCCCTGTAAATATTGTATATACACTACCGGTCAAAAGTTTTAAAACACCTACTCATTCAAGGGTTTTTCTTTATTTATTTATTTTACAATTTTCTTCATTGTAGATGTCACGACTTCCACCTCTCCCTGTTCTGGCAGCACTCACCGGTCGTCGTCGCCGGTCTACTAGCTGCCACCTCTCCCTGTTCTGGCAGCGCTCACCGGTCGTCGTCGCCGGTCTACTAGCTGCCACCTCTCCCTGTTCTGGCAGCGCCACCGGTCGTCGTCCTGCCGGTCTACTAGCTGCCACCTCTCCCTGTTCTGGCAGCACTCACCGGTCGTCGTCGCCGGTCTACTAGCTGCCACCTCTCCCTGTTCTGGCAGCGCTCACCGGTCGTCGTCGCCGGTCTACTAGCTGCCACCTCTCCCTGTTCTGGCAGCGCTCACCGGTCGTCGTCGCCGGTCTACTAGCTGCCACCTCTCCCTGTTCTGGCAGCGCTCACCGGTCGTCGTTGCCGGTCTACTAGCTGCCACCTCTCCCTGTTCTGGCAGCGCCACCGGTCGTCGTTGCCGGTCTACTAGCTGCCACCTCTCCCTGTTCTGGCAGCGCCACCGGTCGTCGTCGCCGGTCTACTAGCTGCCACCTCTCCCTGTTCTGGCAGCGCTCACCGGTCGTCGAGAGTCGCCGGTCTACTAGCTGCCACCTCTCCCTGTTCTGGCAGCGCTCACCGGTCGTATTCTAGTGCCGGTCTACTAGCTGCCACCTCTCCCTGTTCTGGCAGCGCTCACCGGTCGTCGTTGCCGGTCTACTAGCTGCCACCTCTCCCTGTTCTGGCAGCGCTCACCGGTCGTCGTTGCCGGTCTACTAGCTGCCACCTCCCTGTTCTGGCAGCGCTCACCGGTCGTCGTTGCCGGTCTACTAGCTGCCACCTCTCCCTGTTCTGGCAGCGCTCACCGGTCGTCGTTGCCGGTCTACTAGCTGCCACCTCTCCCTGTTCTGGCAGCGCTCACCGGTCGTCGTTGCCGGTCTACTAGCTGCCACCTCTCCCTGTTCTGGCAGCGCTCACCGGTCGTCGTTGCCGGTCTACTAGCTAGCCACCTCTCCCTGTTCTGGCAGCGCCACCGGTCGTCGTTGCCGGTCTACTAGCTGCCACCTCTCCCTGTTCTGGCAGCGCTCACCGGTCGTCGTTGCCGGTCTACTAGCTGCCACCTCTCCCTGTTCTGGCAGCGCTCACCGTCGTCGTTGCCGGTCTACTAGCTGCCACCTCTCCCTGTTCTGGCAGCGCTCACCGGTCGTCGTTGCCGGTCTACTAGCTGCCACCTCTCCCTGTTCTGGCAGCGCTCACCGGTCGTCGTTGCCGGTCTACTAGCTGCCACCTCTCCCTGTTCTGGCAGCGCTCACCGGTCGTCGTTGCCGGTCTACTAGCTGCCACCTTCCCTGTTCTGGCAGCGCTCACCGGGCCGTCTGAGGCGCCGGGAGAACTACTAGCTGCCACCTCTCCCTGTTCTGGCAGCGCTCACCGGTCGTCGTTGCCGGTCTACTAGCTGCCACCTCTCCCTGTTCTGGCAGCGCTCACCGGTCGATCGTTGCCGGTCTACTAGCTGCCACCTCTCCCTGTTCTGGCAGCGCTCACCGGTCGTAAGTCAAATGCCGGTCTACTAGCTGCCACCTCTCCCATGTTCTGGCAGCGCTCACCGGTCGTCGTATGCATAGTCTACTAGCTGCCACCTCTCCCTGTTCTGGCAGCGCTCACCGGTCGACTCGTTGCCGGTCTAAATAGCTGCCACCTCTCCCTGTTCTGGCAGCGCTCACCGGGTTTTTCGTTATTTATTTTACGTTTTCTTCGGTCTACTAGCTGCCACCTCTCCCTGTTCTGGCAGCGCTCACCGGTCGTCGTTGCCGGTCTACTAGCTGCCACCTCTCCCTGTTCTGGCAGCGCTCACCGGTCGTCGTTGCCGGTCTACTAGCTGCCACCTCTCCCTGTTCTGGCAGCGCTCACCGGTCGTCGTTGCCGGTCTACTAGCTGCCACCTCTCCCTGTTCTGGCAGCGCTCACCGGTCGTCGTTGCCGGTCTACTAGCTGCCACCTCTCCCTGTTCTGGCAGCGCTCACCGGTCGTCGTTGCCGGTCTACTAGCTGCCACCTCTCCCTGTTCTGGCAGCGCTCACCGGTCGTCGTTGCCGGTCTACTAGCTGCCACCTCTCCCTGTTCTGGCAGCGCCACCGGTCGTCGTTGCCGGTCTACTAGCTGCCACCTCTCCCTGTTCTGGCAGCGCTCACCGGTCGTTGCCGGTCTACTAGCTGCCACCTCTCCCTGTTCTGGCAGCGCCACCGGTCGTCGTTGCCGGTCTACTAGCTGCCACCTCTCCCTGTTCTGGCAGCGCTCACCGGTCGTCGTTGCCGGTCTACTAGCTGCCACCTCTCCCTGTTCTGGCAGCGCTCACCGGTCGTCGTTGCCGGTCTACTAGCTGCCACCTCTCCCTGTTCTGGCAGCGCTCACCGGTCGTCGTTGCCGGTCTACTAGCTGCCACCTCTCCCTGTTCTGGCAGCGCTCACCGGTCGTCGTCGCCGGTCTACTAGCTGCCACCGATCCCTTTTCTTTTTCGTTTGGTTTTGTCTGTCTTGTTGTTCACCTGTGTATAGTTTAGGTTATTAGTGGGGTATTTAATCTCGCCCTACCCTCTTGGTTTTGTGTGGGATTGTTCGTGTAGCTGTCATTTGTTTGGGTTGCATTTTTGGTCTGAACAGGTGGTTTTTTTCGGGACTGCGTTCCTGTTGTTTTGTGACAACTGTTGTGGTCCTGTTCCTGTTCCTGGTCCTGTTCCTGTTCCTATTCCTGGTCCTGTTCCTGTTCCTGGTCCTGTTCCTGGTCCTGTTCCTGTTCCTGGTCCTGTTCCTGGTCCTGTTCCTGTTCCTGGTCCTGTTCCTGTTCCTGTTCCTGTTCCTGGTCCTGTTCCTGGTCCTGTTCCTGTTCCTGTTCTTTGGACTTATAAAAAATAAATAAAACGCCCTTTCTTGCAATTCGCTCTCTCCTGCGCCTGACTCCACACCCACCTCTCCTAGGGAGAATTTGACAGTAAAATAATAGTGAAGACATCAAAACTATGAAATAACACATATGGAATCACGTAGTAACCAAAAAAAGTGTTAAATAAATCTAAATATATTTTATATTTGAGAGTCTTCAAATAACCACCCTTTGCCTTGATGACAGCTTTGCACACTCTTGGCATTCTCTTGAAGGAGTTCCCACATATGCTTAGCACTTGTTGGTTGCTTTTCCTTCACTCTGCTCATCCCATACCATATCAATTTGGTTGAGGTTGGGCGATTGTGGAGGCCAGGTCATCTGATGCAGTACTCCATCACTCTTCTTCTTGGTAAAATAGCCCTTACACAGCCTGGAGGTGTGTTGGGTCATTGTCCTGTTGAAAAACAAATGATAGTCCCACTAAGCACAAACCAGATTGGATGGCGTATTGCTGCAGAATGCTGTGGTAGCCATGCTGGTTAAGTGTGCCTTGAATTCTAAATAAATCACAGACAGTGTCACCAGCAAATCACCCCCACACCATAACACCTCCTCCTCCATGCTTTACGGTGGGAAATACACATGCAGAGATCATCTGTTCACCCACAACACGTCTCACAAAGACAGTCGGAATTCTTACTGGTTGGTAGGTGATCAAATACTTATGTCATGCAGTAAAATGCAAATTAATTACTTCAAAATCATACAATGTTATTTTCTGGATTTTTGAAGTGTACCTATGATAAACATTACAGACCTCTACATGCTTTGTAAGTTGGAAAACCTGCAAAATCGGCAGTGTATCAAATACTTGTTCTCCCCACTGTAGCTATCTAAGCTAGTTAAGATGCCTGGAATACTGACCAGGGTGGCAGATAGCCTAGCGCTTAAGAACGCTGGGCCAGTAACAGAAAGGTTGCTGGTTTGAATCTGCCATTCTGCCCCATCAGCAAGGCAATTAACCTCCAAGAACAACGGCTCCCCAGCGCCGATGGCCACAATTAAAGCAGTCCGCCGCACCTCTCTGATTCCGAGGGGTTGGGTTTAATGCGAAAGACACATCTTGGTTGAATGCATTCAGTGGTGCAACTGACTAACCCTTTTTCCCAGGAGCTCTGACCTCCAAGGTCCCCCCCCACTTGATTTTGTTAGTCACTCTCATTCATATGTAATATTAACATGGCATAAATCATGGCAAAATGTGTCGAATTGTAGGAATTTAGCTTTAAAGCAATCCACCAGAGGGCAATGCTGCCCCTATGTCGACATAATTCCTTTCCTATAGCGGAATCAATAATTTAGCTTCCACCTCCGAAGAATGACGCAGGCTGCTTATACATATTCAGGAGTTGGGTACGGTGATTTCCATTTGGAGAAATGACAGCAAGTAGGGATCAGCTATCAGTGAAGCTAACTTTCATGCTAACCTCCAACTAGCTAATGTTATCTATTGTTGCTACGCTGTATTCATGCTAACCTTATCCAACTAGCTAATGTTATCTATTGTTGCTACGCCGTATTCATGCTAACCTTATCCAACTAGCTAATGTTATCTATTGTTGCTACGCCATATTCATGCTAACCTTATCCAACTAGCTAATGTTATCTATTGTTGCTACCCGTATTCATGCTAACCTTATCCAACTAGCTAATGTTATCTATTGTTGCTACCCGTATTCATGCTAACCTTATCCAACTAGCTAATGCTATCTATTGTTGCTACGCCGTATTCATGCTAACCTTATCCAACTAGCTAATGTTATCTATTGTTGCTACGCCGTATTCATGCTAACCTTATCCAACTAGCTAATGTTATCTATTGTTGCTACGCCGTATTCATGCTAACCTTATCCAACTAGCTAATGTTATCTATTGTTGCTACGCCGTATTCAAAAAACTAGCCAGCTGGCTAGGCTACTGTATGGCTGGTTCTGGAGTTGGATTTGTCATAAGCATATACGGAAACATTTGCCACACCCAACTAGGAAAAAGAGTACATTTTAATATATTACAAGTATACTAAAGTATACTTAAATATGCAAGCAATTCAAATAATATACTTCAAATACGAGATGTATTTTTCTATATCTTCAGTATACTATGAATATAATTACATTTCAACACACCTATTAAAAGTGTGCTTTTTTCTTCAAGTAAACTATATCTTCATTATCATTCAACTTAAACACACTCATTAAAACTTTAATTCAATTTGAAACGCTTTCATTTTAATTTAGTATATTTATTCGAAAAACAGTTGGAATTGTTTGAAACATCAATTTTTGGGATGAAACTCTGCTTTTGAGTGATCAAGTACACTATAAGTAAGCAGTGCCTTGAAAACGTATTCATACACCTTAGATTTCTTCACATAAAATACTTATTTTCCACCATAATTTGCAAATAAATTCATTAAAAATCCTACAATGTTTTTTGGGGGTGATTAGAGAGATATACCTGCGTGTGCTACAGGTGGGAGATGCTATGGTGACCGGCGAGCTGAAATAAGGGGGGGACTTTACCTAGCAGGGTCTTGTAGATGACATGGAGCCAGTGGGTTTGGCGACGAGTATGAAGCGAGGGCCAGCCAACGAGAGAGTACAGGTCGCAATGGTGGGTAGAATATGGGGCTTTGGTGACAAAACGGATTTCACTGTGATAGACTGCATCCAATTTGTTGAGTAGGATATTGGAGGCTATTTTGTAAGTGACATCGTTTTACAAGGGTATGTTTGGCAGCATGAGTGAAGGATGCTTTGTTGCGAAATAGGAAGCCAATTGTAGTTTTAACTTTGGATTGGAGATGTTTGATATGGGTCTGGAAGGAGAGTTTACAGTCTAACCAGACACCTAAGTATTTGTAGTTGTCCACGTATTCTAAGTCAGAGCCGTCCAGAGTAGTGATGTTGGGCAGGTGCAGGTAGCAATCGGTTGAAGAGCATGCATTTAGTTTTACTTGTATTTAAGAGCAATTGGAGGCCACGGAAGGAGAGTTGTATGGCATTGAAGCTTGCCTGGAGGGTTGTTAACACAGTGTCCAAAGAAGGGCCAGAAGTATACAGAATGGTGTCGTCTGCGTAGAGGTAGATCAGAGACTCACCAGCAGCAAGAGCGATCTCTTTGATGTATACAGAGAAGAGAGTCGGTCCAAGAATTGAACCCTGTGGCACCCCCATAGAGACTGCCAGAGGTCCGGACAGCAGACCCTCCGATTTGAAACACTGAACTCTATCAGAGAAGTAGTTGGTGAACCAGGCGAGGCAATCATTTGAGAAACCAAGGCTGTCGAGTCAGCCGATGAGGATGTGGTGATTGACAGAGTCGAAAGCCTCGGCCAGATCAATGAATACGGCTGCACAGTAATGTTTCTCATCGATAGCGGTTAAGATATCGTTTAGGACCTTGAGCGTGGCTGAGGTGCCCCCATGACCAGCGCTTAAACCAGATTGCATAGCAGAGAAGGTATGGTGAGATTCGAAATGGTCGGTAATCTGTTTGTTTACGACATTAATCTGGTGAACACCTTTGGAACACCGCCCAAGCAAGGCATTTGATTGGTTGGATGTGTCACTGATTTACACGGTGGTTCCGACCTGGCTAGACTCCTTTTTAGCTGATTTCTGCCACACTAAAGCTATGTGGACACCCCTTCAAATGAGTGGATTTGGCTATTTCAGCCACTCCTGTTACTGACAGGTGTATACATTTGAGCACACAGGCATGCAATCTCGACAAACAAACATTAGCAGTAGAATGGCAGGTGCTGAAGAGTTCAGTGACTTTCAATGTGGCACCATCATAGGATGCAACCTTTCCAACAAGTCAGGTCTTTACATTTCTGCCCGGCTAGAACTGCTTCGGTCAACTGTAAGCTCTGTTATTGTCAAGTTCGAAACGAAAAAGTGGTAGGCCACACAAGCTCACGGAACGGGACCGGCAAGAGCTGAAGCGCATAACGCGTAAAATTCCTCTGGCCTCGGTTGCAACACTCATTACCCTACCGAGTTCCAAACTGCCTATGTAAGCAACTGTTCATGGGAGTGTCATGAAATGGGTTTCCATGTCCGAGCATCCGCACACAAGCCTAAGATCCCTTTACACAACGCCAAGCTACAGCTGGTAAAGCTCGCCGCCATTGGCAGTGAAAACGTATTCTCTGGAATGATTGATCACGTCACCATCTGGCAGTGAAAACACATTCTCTGGAATGATTGATCACGGTCACCATCTGGCAGTGAAAACACATTCTCTGGAATGATTGATCACGTTCACCATCTGGCAGTGACAACACATTCTATGGAATGAGTGATCACGTTCACCATCTGGCAGTGAAAACCATTCTCTGGAATGATTGATCACGTTCACCATCTGGCAGTGAAAAGGCATTCTCTGGAATGATTGATCACGTTCTCCATCTGGCAGTCCTATGAATGAATCTCGATTTGGCAGATGCCAGGAGTACCCTACTGGCCCGAATGTATAGTGCGAACTGTAAAGTTTTTAGTTGAAGAGAATTATTGGTTTGGGGCTGTTTTTCCTGGTGCGGTCTATGTCCCTTAGTTCCAGTGAAGAGAAATCTTAATGCTACAGCATACAATGACATATTGTATATATCTGTCTGTTCCTCAGTTTCATCCCAGAGTCAGCATTAATGTTGTAATGTTTCCCCCTCTCCAGACACTGTCCGTGTTTTCTTTCATGTCTGTTTTTTATCAAATATTCACTCCCCGCACTTGCTTCTCATCTCCCAGTGTCTGTCTTCACATTCCCAGAAGAGTGGATGCTGTTATAGCAGCAAAGGAGAGACGGACTCCATATTAATGCCCATAATTTTGGAATGAGATGTTCGACGAGCAGGTGTCCACATATATTTGGCCGTGTAGAGAAGCCTGGTTCGCGACAAGGCTACCAAACAAGAATACGAGAATAAAGGTTACAGACAGTCTAATGGAAGAGGAGACAGGAGCGAGAGAGAAGAGCTGGAGGAGAGGTGGTAACCTTGAGAGAGCTCATCCATTAAAAGGCGAGTACATCTCCCTCTGTCACACTGTCAGAATGATGCCACCTCTACGCACAAGAAAAGGTCACCCAGGCAGCAAGCTCTCCACTCTGCCACCCACCCACATACCCACTCATACACACACACAAACACACACACACACACACACACAAAGTCCCATCTGTCGCCTTGCCGAGCAACGCAACCAGAGCTGCTGTGTCAAACACACCACATTCTGACACACACTCACCTCACTGCACTCTCACTCCAAAGAGGGAAGAATTTTACTCCTGGTTTTGGGGTTGTTGTTGGGAAATAGAACAAGAATGTAATGTAATACAATGAAATCAATTCACTGGTGAATCGCCCCCAAGGTTCCATTTTCTGACCACTTCCTTTGTAAAGCCAACATGACATCAAACCAGGCCCAGTGTTTTTGTTTTTGTCTATTTTTTCACATTCTCTTCTTCTCGTGTTATTTGACACACTTGGCATGCATGACACACACACATAAGCACACACCCTCCTCGCTCACACCTTCCCAGGTTGTTCTCCATAGCAGCTAGAGCTGTAAGGGTTGATTAGGGTTCATATTGATAAGGGTTGATTCGGGTTGAAGACTGAGTGGGAGGGTGTGAATAACCAAATTCTGTAAGGGTTGATTAGGGTTGATTAGGGTTGATAAGGATTGATTACGGTGGAGAAGGGTTGATACGCGTTGATAAGGGTTGAGAAGGTTTGATAAGTGTTGAGAAGGTTTGATAAGGGTTGATAAGGATTGAGAAGGTTTGATAAGGGTTGATAAGGGTTGAGAAGGTTTGATAAGGGTTGATTACAGTTGATAAGGTTTGAGAAGGTTTGATAAGGGTTTATAAGGGTTGATAAGGGTTGAGAAGGTTTGATAAGGGTTGATAAGGGTTGATTACGGTTGATAAGCGTTGAGAAGGTTTGATTACGGTAGAGAAGGTTTGATTACGGTTGAAAAGGTTTGATAAAGGTTAGTTAGGGTTGATGAGGATGGATGCGGGTTGATAAGGGTTGATAAGGGTTGATTACGGTTGAGAAGGGTTGAGAAGGTTTGAGAAGGTTTGAGAAGGTTTGAGAAGGGTTGAGAAGGGTTGAGAAGGGTTGAGAAGGTTTGATAAGGTTTGATAAGCGTTGATTACGGTTGATAAGGGTTGAGAAGGGTTGATAAGGGTTGAGAAGATTTGATAAGGGTTGAGAAGGTTTGATAAGGTTTGATAAGGGTTGATAAGGGTTGATAAGGGTTGAGCAGTTTTGATAAGGGTTGATAAGGGTTGATGAAGGTTTGATAAGGGTTGATATGGGTTGATTACGGTTGATAAGGGTTGATAAGGTTTAATTACGGTTGAGAAGGTTTGATTACGGTTGAAAAGGTTTGATAAAGGTTAGTTAGGGTTGATGAGGATGGATGCGGGTTGATTAGGGTTGATAAGGTTTGATTACGGTTGAGAAGGTTTGATTAGGGTTGATAAGGTTTGAATGCTGAGTGGGAGGGTGTGGATAACCAGATACTGTAAGGGTAGGCCCTGTCCGGGGATAACGTTGGACGGGGCCACAGTGTCCCCCCAGTGTGCCCCGTCTCAGTCTCCAGTATCTATGCTGGAATAGTCTATGTGCCTGGGGGTTATGGTCAGTCTGTCCTATCTGGTGTAATTCTCCTGTTTTATCTCGTGTCCTAGGTAATCTTAGGTATGCTCCCTCTAATTCTCCCACCTCTCTCTCCCCCAACCCGGAGGACCTAAGCCTTAGGTCCATGTCTAAGGACTACCTGGCCTGATGACTCCTGGCTGGCCCTGTCCCCAGTCCACCTGGTTGTGGTACTGATCCAGTTTCTGATATTCTGCCTGTGGCTATGGAACCCTGACCTGTTCACTGGTCATGCTGCCTTGTCCCGCACCTGTGGTCTCGGGCCTCTGAATGAAAAGTCAACTGATATTTACTGTTGAGGTGCTGACCTGTTGGACCCTCTATAACCACTTTGATTATTATTTGACCCTGCTGGTCATCAATGAATGTTTGATCATTTTGAAGAACAATCTGGCCTTAATAGCCATGTACTGTTATAATCTCCACCCGGCAAAGCCAGAAGAGGACTGGCCACCCCTCAGAGCCTGGTTCCTCTCTAGGTTTCTTCCTAGGTTCCTGCCTTTCTTTGGAGTTTTTCCTAGCCGCCATGCTTCTTCACCCAAATCCAGATAGCAGATGTTCTGAAAGAGCTGCAAAATCTGGACCCGTACAAATCAGCTGGGCTAGCCTTGGTTTCTCAAATGGCTGCCTTGCCTGGTTCTACTTCACAGACAGAGTTCAGTGTGTCAAATCGGAGGGCCTGTTGTCCGGACCTCTGGCACTCTATGGGGGTACCACAGGGTTCAATTCTTGGGCAGACTCTTTTCTCTGTATATATCAACGATGTTGCTCTCGCTGCGGTTGATTCCCTGATCCACCTCTACGCAGATGACACCATTCTGTATACTTCTGGCCCTTCTTTGGACACTGTGTTAACTAACCTCCAAATGAGCTTCAATGCCATACAACACTCCTTCCGTGAGCTCCAAATGCTCTTAAACGCTAGAAAAACCAAATGCATGCTCTTCAACAGATCACAGCCCGCACTCGCTCATCCGACTAGCATCACCACCCTGGACGGTTCTGACCTAGAATATGTGGACTACAAATACAAATAACTACAAATACCTAGGTGTCTGGTTAGACTGTAAACTCTCCTTCCAGACTCATATTAAACATCTCCAATCCAAAATCAAATCTATAGTCGGCTTTCTATTTTGCAACAAAGCCTCCTTCACTCACGCCGCCAAACTTACCCTAGTAAAACTGACTATCCTACCGATCCTCGATTTCGGCGATGTCATCTACAAAATAGCTTCCAATACTCTACTCAGCAAACTGGATGTAGTCTATCACAGTGCCGTCCGTTTTGTTACCAAAGCCCTTTGTACCCCCCACCACTGCGACCTGTGATAGTTTGCTGGCCCTCGCTACATATTCATCGCCAGACCCACCCCCACGTCAATGCTAGGTAAAGCTCCGCCTTATCTCAGCTCACTGGTCACTATAACAACACCCACTCGTAGCACGTGCTCCAGCAGGTGTATCTCACTGGTCACTATAACAACACCCACACGTAGCACGCGCTCCAGCAGGTATATCTCACTGGTCACTATAACAACACCCACACGTAGCACGCGCTCCAGCAGGTATATCTCACTGGTCACTATAACAACACCCACACGTAGCACGCGCTCCAGCAGGTATATCTCACTGGTCACTATAACAACACCCACACGTAGCACGCGCTCCAGCAGGTATATCTCACTGGTCACTATAACAACATCCACCCGTAGCACGCGCTCCAGCAGGTATATCTCACTGGTCATCTCCATTCCCGCCTTTCCTTCTAGTTCTCTGCTGCCAGTGACTGGAACGAATTGCAAAAATCGCTGAAGCTGGAGACTTACATTTCCCTCACTAACTTTAAACATCCGCTATCTGAGCAGCTCACCGATCGCTGCAGCAGTACATAGCCCATCTGTAAATAGCCCAACCAATCTACCTCATCCCCATATTGTTTTTATTTACTTTTTTTGCTCTTTTGCACCTCAGTATCTCTACTTGCACATCATCATCTGCTCATCTATCTCTCCAGTGTTAATCTGCTAAATTGTAATTACTTCTCTACTATGGCCTATGTATTGCCTACCTCCTCACGCCATTTGCACACACTGTATATAGACTTTATTTTTTTCTATTGTGTTATTGACTGTACATTTGTTTATTCCATGTGTAACTCTGTGTTGTTGTTTCTGTCGCAGTGCTTTGCTTTATCTTGGCCAGGTCGCAGTTGTAAATGAGAATGTGTTCTCAACTAGCCTACCTGGTTAAATAAAGGTGTTCTCAACTAGCCTACCTGGTTAAATAAAGGTGTTCTCAACTAGCCTACCTGGTTAAATAAAGGTGTTCTCAACTAGCCTACCTGGTTAAATAAAGGTGTTCTCAACTAGCCTACCTGGTTAAATAAAGGTGTTCTCAACTAGCCTACCTGGTTAAATAAAGGTGTTCTCAACTAGCCTACCTGGTTGAAAACAACAATATCTGTATTGCTTTTTCTCTGTATTTTTAGGCTGGGTTTCTATATAAGCAGTTTGTGACATCTGCTGATGTAAAAATGGGTTTATAAATACAGTACATTTGATTGATTGATAAGGGTTGAAGGCCGAACGGGAGGCTGTGTGACCAGATGGACTCTACATCATTAGACCAACTGAAGTCTTTCTTCGGCTTGATGTTAAACCAGTTATCTGTGAAACAATGAACCACGGAGGCTCTCACCACAGGGAGGGCTGCTGTTCCTGATCCAACATCATTAACCACACGTGGCGTGGTGTGTGTGTGTGTGTGTGTGTGTGTGTGTGTGTGTGTGTGCGTGCGTGCGTGCGTGTGTGTGTGTGTGTGACTGTAACTGTCTCCTCATGTCTCCCATATGCCTGTGTAATCCATCTAGTCCTTATTGGGCCTTTGGTCTGCATTCCTCTCAGTGGGGCCTGCCAATCAATGAGCTGCTCACCTCTCAGAGCCAATCAATGAGCCATCACACACAATACTCCTACTCATTTGAGCCACATACAGACACTAATTTGTGCCCTACATCACACAGACACAAACGCTTTCACAAACGCACGCAAACTCACTGGTGCACTTCATAAACAGAATCACATCTTTGCTTTGTTAGTTAGTGGCCTAGTGTGCGGATGAGTCACTACAGCAAAAAAAATTGTCAGCAGGTACCATTATTGTTTTAAAGATGTGTGTGTGTGACAGAGTGTGAGGATGCGTGCCATCATGCGAGCGTGTGTGTGTGCATTATCTCTCAGATAGTGGTTGTCAGCATCATCATTGTTTTAGAGCCTCTCCCTGTGTAGAGGAAGGGACAGGGAGAACAGGTGGTGTTGTGATATGTGCCCAGCGCCGCAGAGGCAGTTTAGACTAAATGTTCCCTTTAGCCTTCAGTTAGCAGGTAACGGAGCACCTGTTAATACACAAACTAATGACACAGTAGCTCAAACCGACCGTCAAACCGACCATCAAACCGACCATCAACCCGATCATCAAACCGATCATCAAACCGATCATCAAACCGACCATCAAACCGATCATCAAACCGATCATCAAACCGACCGTCAAACCGATCATCAAACCGATCATCAAACCGATCATCAAACCGACTATCAACCCGACCATCAAACCGACCATCAAACCGACCATCAAACCGACCATCAAACCGACCAAACTCTTTATTGAATAAGCCAAATGAGCTAAAGGGATCCTTTAAAGCCTTCAGGATCTCTGTTAACTTTGTTCAATGCAATGACTGCACATTCTAAAAGATTCAGGTTTACAATTGCCTACACTGTGCATACATCCGTCACCGGTGTGACGACTGCTGTTAATCACTGTGCATACATCTAATCACTGTGTATACTTCTAATCACTGTGTATACTTCTAATCACTGTGTATACTTCTAATCACTGTGTATACTTCTAATCACTGTGTATACTTCTAATCACTGTGTATACTTCTAATCACTGTGTATACTTCTAATCACTGTGTATACTTCTAATCACTGTGTATACTTCTGCCCATGTGGTCTCAATTGAAAGCTTGTTTATTACTTGATTCATTGAGTGATGTGTTGGCTCCATGTTTTTCCCTGCCTCTTTTTAAACTCTTGTTTCCTTGGTTTGAGGTGTGGCTGCTCAGGTGCCGGGGAAGTTACATTGAAAGCTGATGGCAGAGCACCATTGAAACCTTGGGTTTAACTAAGATAATTGCATAAGATTCATGCTTAAACGTTTTCCCTCCACCTGCACCTTTTGTTTGGTTTAATTGTTTGTGTTTGTGTTATGGCCTCCCTCCATTTTGTTGCTAAGCTACAATCTGGCTTGGTTTTTCTGGGAGATACAGGAACTTGAAAACGATGACCTACCTCTTCATGTTATTCAACTCAAGCCTATTCTAATAGAACCTGAGCTGCCTACAGTATGCTATGAGTTATTCAGAACTCCCTATGTTCGGTGGAAACCTAGGGTGGCGTAGTTGGATCTATAATGAGCAAAAAAATGTAAACGCGACATGCAATCATTTCAAAGATTTTACTGAGGTACTGTTCATATAAGGAAATCAATCAATTGAAATAAATGAATATATGGATTAAACTTGACTCGGCAGGGGTGCAGCCATGGGGGGGCCTAGGCCCACCCACTGGCCCAGCCTATCAAAAGGAGTTTTTCTCCACAAAAGGATTTTCTATATTACAGACAGAAATACTCCCCCCAGCTCTGCTGGACATTCCTGCAGTCAGCCAATTGCACACTCCCTTAAGACTTGAGACATCAGTGGCATTTTGTTGTGTGACCAAACTGCACATTTTAGTGGCCTTTAATTGTCCCCAGCACAAGGTTCACCTGCGTAGCAATCCATTTTTTATTTTATTTAACTAGGCAAGTCAGTTCAGAACAAATTCTCGGGAATAAGGTTGTTGTTCACGGGCAGAACAACATATTTTTTACCTTGATCTAGCAACCTTCTGGGTGCTGGCCCAACGCTCTAACCACTAGGCTACTTGCCACCCCAAACGATCATACATTTTAATCGGCTTCTTGATATGTCACACCTGTCATCTAGACGGCTTTCTTGGCAAAGGAGAAATGCTCACTGACAGGGATGGCAATAAATTTGTGCTCACAATTT
The DNA here is from genome assembly GCF_021184085.1 of Oncorhynchus gorbuscha. Lineage (NCBI taxonomy): Eukaryota > Metazoa > Chordata > Actinopteri > Salmoniformes > Salmonidae > Oncorhynchus > Oncorhynchus gorbuscha. Next base: position 72,518,595 of record NC_060190.1, on the reverse strand, counting down.
GAGAGAAATAAGCTTTTTGTGCTTGTGGAAAGTGTTTTAATTCATCTCATGAAACATGGAACCAACACTTTACATGTTGATTTTGTATTGAGTTTGTATTTTTGTTCAGTGTATGATAGTACACTGAGTTTAGTCACAGCCCCTCTTGGCCAGTGCGTCGCACATCTAGGTCACCTTTTATGATCAAATTGTAATTATTATTTTCAAATCTATTTTTTAGACAATTGTAAGGTGTTAGGAAGATACTTAATGAGTGTAAATTCATATGTTAGAAGCAAAGATTACTGACAGTAGATGTAAGATGTTCTCGTTATGGAAATTATTTGTCAATTAATTTGCTTTTTAATGTGTTTTTCCAGTTATTCATAGCACCTTGTATTGCATAAGTGCAATATGATTCTCTTGGGCCCCAACAACCTTACTGTCACGATTCCCACCAAAGGTGGCTCCACTTCCTGTTCGAGCGGCGCTTGGCGCTCGTCGTCACCTGTCTACTAGCTGCCACCGATCCCTTCTTTTGGTTTTGTCTCCACTTCCTGTTCGAGCGGCGCTCGGCGGTCGTCGTCATCGGTCTACTAGCTGCCACCGATCCCTTTTCTGTTGGTTTTGTCTTATTGGTTTCACCTGTTCCTTGTTTAGGTTTTAGTCGGGCTATTGAAGCCGGTGATGCCCGCCTGATTGGGTCCTGGTTCTGGTTCTTTGTTACTTTGTTTTTCTCTGGACTGGTTGGGTCCTGGTTCTGGGTCTTTGTTACTTTGTTTTTCTCTGGACTGGTTGGGTCCTGGTTCTGGGTCTTTGTTACTTTGTTTTTCTCTGGACTGATTGGGTCCTGGTTCTGGTTATAATAATAATATATGCCATTTTGCAGACGCTTTTATCCAAAGCGACTTACAGTCATGTGTGCATACACTCTTTGTTACTTTGTTTTTCTCTGGACTGGTTGGGTCCTGGTTCTGGTTCTTTGTTACTTTGTTTTTCTCTGGACTGGTTGGGTCCTGGTTCTGGTTCTTTGTTACTTTGTTTTTCTCTGGACTGGTTGGGTCCTGGTTCTGGGTCTTTGTAACTTTGTTTTTCTCCGGACTGGTTGGGTCCTGGTTTTGGGCCGGTCTTTATTATGAGCCTGGTGTTTTGGCGTGACCGTTTTTCCTGCGCCGGAATAAAAGACACTTGTCCTTTACCCTCTGACCCCTGCGCCTGACTCCGCACCCACTACTCATAGAAGTGCGTTACACTTACAGGTTGCGGCTCCTCTACATAACATTGTCAACGCTAGTGTGGATATGAGAATTGACGAAATCAGAGAGACAGCTTTAAACCCCAAAGAAAATGGTCTTAGTCTAATCATTGTCCAGTTATAGCCACAAACACACGGTCCCCTGTTCTACAACACTGATGTCCCTTCCCTTTCCCTCCAGTAAAGAAAGAGAGCAAAAAAGATGTAAAAGGTTAATTGTATCTAAGAATACTTATGACCGTTTGCATTTTCTATCAGTCACACACGGCCCTTTGCCTCTATCTCAACGGCCTGTGACCTTTTGTTATGCTGCCTAATGAAACCTGGGCCATAAATCACACTCTCTCTTCCACTTCTTTACTGCTCTATGGGAGTCTATCTTTCCTCCCCTTTCCCTTCATTATATTTCATTCTGTATGTCTCTCTCTCTCTGTACCGCCCTCTGCTCATCCTCTCTCTCTCCTTTCCTCTCTCTTTCTCACCCCCCCTTCCCTAAAAGGAAATGAAGATTTGAACCTGACTCTTTCAATACATGTACTTCATATATCTCTGGCTCTCTGTGTGTGTGTTTCATCATACCATAGATGTGTGCTTCATCATTCTATAGATGTGTACTTCATCATGCCATAGATGTGTACTTCATCTCTGGATAAGAGCGTCTGCTAAATGACTTAAATGTAATGTAATGTAATATTTCAGACAGCCACCAGGTGAGAGGGAGGGGAGGATAACAGCCACCAGGTCAGAGAGAGGGGAGAATAAAGGGACAGCCACCAGGTTAGAGGGAGGGGAGGATAACAGCCACCAGGTCAGAGAGAGGGGAGAATAAAGGGACAGCCACCAGGTTAGAGGGAGGGGAGGACAACAGCCACCAGGTCAGAGAGAGGGGAGAATAAAGGGACAGCCACCAGGTTAGAGGGAGGGGAGGATAACAGCCACCAGGTCAGAGAGAGGGGAGAATAAAGGGACAGCCACCAGGTGAGAGGGAGGGGAGGATAACAGCCACCAGGTCAGAGAGAGGGGAGAATAAAGGGACAGCCACCAGGTGAGAGGGAGGGGAGGATAACAGCCACCAGGTCAGAGAGAGGGGAGAATAAAGGGACAGCCACCAGGTGAGAGGGAGGGGAGGATAACAGCCACCAGGTCAGAGAGAGGGGAGAATAAAGGGACAGCCACCAGGTTAGAGGGAGGGGAGGATAACAGCCACCAGGTCAGAGAGAGGGGAGAATAAAGGGACAGCCACCAGGTTAGAGAGAGGGGAGGACAACAGCCACCAGGTTAGAGAGAGGGGAGATTAAAGGGACAGCCACCAGGTTAGAGAGAGGGGAGGATAACAGCCACCAGATTAGAGATAGGGGAGGTTAAAGGGACAGCCACCAAGTTAGAGGGAGGGGAGGTTAAAGGGACAGCCACCAGGTTAGAGAGAGGGGAGGTTAAAGGGACAGCCACCAGGTTAGAGAGAGGGGAGGTTAAAGGGACAGCCACCAGGTTAGAGAGAGGGGAGGTTAAAGGGACCGCCACCAGGTTAGAGAGAGGGGAGGTTAAAGGGACAGCCACCAGGTTAGAGAGAGGGGAGGTTAAAGGGACAGCCACCAGGTTAGAGAGAGGGGAGGTTAAAGGGACAACCACCAGGTTAGAGGGAGGGGAGGATAACAGCCACCAGATTAGAGATAGGGGAGGTTAAAGGGACAGCCACCAAGTTAGAGGGAGGGGAGGTTAAAGGGACAGCCACCAGGTTAGAGAGAGGGGAGGTTAAAGGGACAGCCACCAGGTTAGAGAGAGGGGAGGTTAAAGGGACAGCCACCAGGTTAGAGGGAGGGGAGGATAACAGCCACCAGATTAGAGATAGGGGAGGTTAAAGGGACAGCCACCAGGTTAGAGGGAGGGGAGGTTAAAGGGACAGCCACCAGGTTAGAGAGAGGGGAGGTTAAAGGGACAGCCACCAGGTTAGAGAGAGGGGAGGTTAAAGGGACAGCTACCAGGTTAGAGAGAGGGGAGGATAAAGGGACAGCCACCAGGTTAGAGAGAGGGGAGGTTAAAGGGACAGCCACCAGGTTAGAGAGAGGGGAGGTTAAAGGGACAGCCACCAGGTTAGAGAGAGGGGAGGTTAAAGGCACAGCCACCAGGTTAGAGAGAGGGGAGGATAAAGGGACAGCCACCAGGTTAGAGGGAGGGGAGGATAACAGCCACCAGGTTAGAGAGAGGGGAGTTTAAAGGGACAGCCACCAGGTTAGAGAGAGGGGAGGTTAAAGGGACAGCCACCAGATTAGAGAGAGGGGAGGTTAAGGGGACAGCCACCAGGTTAGAGAGAGGGGAGGTTAAAGGCACAGCCACCAGGTTAGAGAGAGGGGAGGTTAAAGGGACATCCACCAGGTTAGAGAGAGGGGAGGTTAAAGGGACAGCCACCAGGTTAGAGACAGGGGAGGATAAAGGGACAGCCACCAGGTTAGAGAGAGGGGAGGTTAAAGGTACAGCCAGCAGGTTAGAGAGAGGGGAGGTTAAAGGGACAGCCACCAGGTTAGAGAGAGGGGAGGTTAAAGGGACAGCCACCAGATTAGAGAGAGGGGAGGTTAAGGGGACAGCCACCAGGTTAGAGAGAGGGGAGGTTAAAGGCACAGCCACCAGGTTAGAGAGAGGGGAGGTTAAAGGGACATCCACCAGGTTAGAGAGAGGGGAGGTTAAAGGGACAGCCACCAGGTTAGAGACAAGGGAGGATAAAGGGACAGCCACCAGGTTAGAGAGAGGGGAGGTTAAAGGGACAGCCACCAGGTTAGAGAGAGGGGATGATAACAGCCACCAGGTTAGAGAGAGGGGAGGTTAAAGGGACAGCCACCAGGTTAGAGAGAGGGGAGGTTAAAGGGACAGCCACCAGGTTAGAGAGAGGGGAGGTTAAAGGGACAGCTACCAGGTTAGAGAGAGGGGATGATAACAGCCACCAGGTTAGAGAGAGGGGAGGTTAAAGGGACAGCCACCAGGTTAGAGAGAGTAATATATATAATAATAATAATATAATAATAATAATATATGCCATTTAGCAGACGCTTTTATCCAAAGCGACTTACAGTCATGTGTGCATACATTCTACGTATGGGTGGTCCCGGGGGTCGAACCCACTACCCTGGCGTTACAAGCGCCATGCTCTACCAACTGAGCTACAGAAGAACCAGAGAGGGGAGGTTAAAGGGACAGCCACCAGGTTAGAGAGAGGGGAGGTTAAAGGGACAGCCACCAGGTTAGAGAGAGGGGAGGATCACAGCCACCAGGTTAGAGAGAGGGGAGGTTAAAGGGACAGCCACCAGGTTAGAAAGAGGGGAGGATAAAGGGACAGCCACCAGGTTAGAGAGAGGGGAGGTTAAAAGGACAGCCACCAGGTTAGAGGGAGGGGAGGTTAAAGGCACAGCTACCAGGTTAGAGAAAGGGGAGTTTAAAGGGACATCCACCAGGTTAGAGAGAGGGGAGGTTAAAGGGACAGCCACCAGGTTCGAGAGAGGGGAGGTTTAAGGGACAGCGACCAGGTTAGAGGGAGGGGAGGTTAAAGGGACAGCCACCAGGTTAGAGAGAGGGGAGGATAACAGCCACCAGGTTAGAGAGCGGGGAGGTTAAAGGGACAGCCACCAGGTTAGAGAGAGGGGAGGTTAAAGGGACAGCCACCAGGTTAGAGAGAGGGGAGGTTAAATGGACAGCCACCAGGTTGGAGAGAGGGGAGGTTAAAGGGACAGCCGCCACGTTAGAGAGAGGGGATTATAACACCCACCATGTTTGAGAGAGGGGAGGTTAAAGGGACAGCCACCAGGTTAGAGGGAGGGGAGGTTAAAGGTACAGCCACCAGGTTAGAGAGAGGGGAGGATAACAGCCACCATGTTAGAGAGAGAGGGGAGGTGAAAGGGACAGCCACCAGGTTAGAGAGAGGGGAGGATAACAGCCACC
>NC_060190.1:72413434-72508434 GCF_021184085.1 Oncorhynchus gorbuscha | reverse complement strand
GGAGGGGTAGTGGAGGGGAGAGAAGAGGGAGGACGGGTGGGAGGAGGGGTAGTGGAGGTCGAGGGAAGAGGGAGGAGGAGTGAGAGGAGAGGTGGGAGGAGGGGTAGTGGAGGGGAGGGAAGAGGGAGCAGGGGTGGGAGGAGGGGTAGTGGAGGCGAGGGAAGAGGGAGCAGGGGTGAGAGGAGGGGTAGTGGAGGTCGAGGGAATAGGGAGGAGGGGTGAGAGGAGAGGTGGGAGGAGGGGTAGTGGAGGGGAGAGAAGAGGGAGGAGGGGTGGGAGGAGGGGTAGTGGAGGGGAGGGAAGAGGGAGGAGGGGTGGGAGGAGGGGTAGTGGAGGTCGAGGGAAGAGGGAGCAGGGGTGAGAGGAGGGGTAGTGGAGGTCGAGGGAATAGGGAGGAGGGGTGAGAGGAGAGGTGGGAGGAGGGGTAGTGTAGGGGAGAGAGAAGAGGAGGAGGGGTGGGAGGAGGGGTAGTGGAGGCGAGGGAAGAGGGAGCAGAGGTGGGAGGAGGGGTGGGAGGAGGGGTAGTGGATGGGAGAGAAGAGGGAGGAGGGGTGGGAGGACGGGTAGTGGAGGGGAGAGAAGAGGGAGGGGGTGGGAGGAGGGGTAGTGGAGGGGAGGGAAGAGGGAGGAGGAGTGAGAGGAGAGGTGGGAGGATGGGTAGTGGAGGGAGAGAAGAGGGAGGAGGGGTGGGAGGAGGGAAGAGGAGGGGGTGAGGGAAGAGGGAGGAGGGGAGATAGGAGGAGGTGGGAGGAGGGGTAGTGGAGGGGAGAGAAGAGGGAGGAGGGGTGATAGGAGGGGTAGTAGAGGGGGAGAAGAGGGAGCAGGGGTGGGAGGAGGGAGGAGGGGGTAGTGGAGGGGAGAGAAGAGGGAGGAGGGGTAGTGGGAGGAGGGAGGGAGGGGGTGAGTGGAGGGTAGGGAAGAGGAGGGAGCAGGGGTGATAGGAGGGGTAGTGGAGGGGTAGTGGAGGGGAAGGAAGAGGGAGCAGGGGTGGGAGGAGGGAGGAGGGGTAGTGGAGGGGAGAGAAGAGGGAGCAGGGGTGATAGGAGGGGTAGTGGAGGGGAGGGAAGAGGGAGCAGGGGTGGGAGGAGGGAGGAGGGGTAGTGGAGGGGAGGGAAGAGGGAGCAGGGGTGAAAGGAGGGGTAGTGGAGGGGTAGTGGAGGGGAAGGAAGAGGGAGCAGGGGTGGGAGGAGGGAGGAGGGGTAGTGGAGGGGTAGTGGAGGGGAAGGAAGAGGGAGCAGGGGTGGGAGGAGGGGTAGTGGAGGCGAGGGAAGAGGGAGCAGGGGTGAGAGGAGAGGTGCGAGGAGGGGTAGTGGAGGGGAGGGAAGAGGGAGCAGGGGTGGGAGGAGGGGTAGTGGAGGGGAGGGATTAGGGGGCAGGGGTGATAGGAGGGGTAGTGGCGGGGAAGGAAGAGGGGGATGCTCAGGGGGGTTGGTGAGTATTTAAGATCTGTTGTTGTCATTAGGAATTTGGGGCACCACGAGAGTGGTTCATTAAAGAGTTACCATCTCCCGAATTAACTCAAAAGGAGGTCGATAAAACAGTTCCATAAAACAGTGTTAATCATAACCTTGTATCATATCATCATTCTGAACAGTCGTAAACTCCAGCCTTACCTACTTGTACTACACGATAACAGCACCCACCCATAGCACGTGCTCCAGCAGGTATATCTCACTGGTCATCCCCAAAACCAACACCTGCTTTGGCCGCCTTTCCTTCCAGTTCTCTATTGCCAATGACTGGAACGAATTGCAAAAATTGCTGAAGCTGGAGACTTATATTTCCCTCACTAACTTTAAACATCAGCTATCTGAGCAGCTAACCAATCACTGCCGCTGTACTTAGTCCATCTGTAAATAGCCCACCCAATCTACCTCATCCCCATATTTTTTTATTTACTTTTCTGCCCTTTTTGCACATCAGTATTTCTACTTGCACATCATCATCGGCTCATCTATCACCCCAGTGTTAATTTGCTCAATTGGAATTACTTCTCTACTACGGCCTATTTATTGCCTTACCTCCTCACGCCATTTGCACACACTGTATATAGACTTTATTTTTTTTCTATTGTGTTGACTGTACGCTTGTTTATTCCATGTGTAAACTCTGTGTTGTTGTTTGTGTCGCACTGCTTTGCTTTATCTTGGCCAGGTCACAGTTGTAAATTAGAATTTGTTCTCAACTAGCCTACCTGGTTAAATAAAGGTGTTCTCAACTAGCCTACCTGGTTAAATAAAGGTGTTCTCAACTAGCCTACCTGGTTAAATAAAGGTGTTCTCAACTAGCCTACCTGGTTAAATAAAGGTGTTCTCAACTAGCCTACCTGGTTAAATAAAGGTGTTCTCAACTAGCCTACCTGGTTAAATAAAGGTGTTCTCAACTAGCCTACCTGGTTAAATAAAGGTGTTCTCAACTAGCCTACCTGGTTAAATAAAGGTGTTCTCAACTAGCCTACCTGGTTAAATAAAGGTGTTCTCAACTAGCCTACCTGGTTAAATAAAGGTGTTCTCAACTAGCCTACCTGGTTAAATAAAGGTGTTCTCAACTAGCCTACCTGGTTAAATAAAGGTGTTCTCAACTAGCCTACCTGGTTAAATAAAGGTGTTCTCAACTAGCCTACCTGGTTAAATAAAGGTGTTCTCAACTAGCCTACCTGGTTAAATAAAGGTGTTCTCAACTAGCCTACCTGGTTAAATAAAGGTGTTCTCAACTAGCCTACCTGGTTAAATAAAGGTGTTCTCAACTAGCCTACCTGGTTAAATAAAGGTGTTCTCAACTAGCCTACCTGGTTAAATAAAGGTGTTCTCAACTAGCCTACCTGGTTAAATAAAGGTGTTCTCAACTAGCCTACCTGGTTAAATAAAGGTGTTCTCAACTAGCCTACCTGGTTAAATAAAGGTGTTCTCAACTAGCCTACCTGGTTAAATAAAGGTGTTCTCAACTAGCCTACCTGGTTAAATAAAGGTGTTCTCAACTAGCCTACCTGGTTAAATAAAGGTGTTCTCAACTAGCCTACCTGGTTAAATAAAGGTGTTCTCAACTAGCCTACCTGGTTAAATAAAGGTGTTCTCAACTAGCCTACCTGGTTAAATAAAGGTGTTCTCAACTAGCCTACCTGGTTAAATAAAGGTGTTCTCAACTAGCCTACCTGGTTAAATAAAGGTGTTCTCAACTAGCCTACCTGGTTAAATAAAGGAGAAATTAAAACATTCAGTACTAAACAAATTGGTTTAATTATATATTTACTAGCTAACTAAATGATAACACCGGATAAACATACACACTTGATACATTAAAAACAGGTCCATAGCGGACTGACACAATATGGCGACTTGTTACAAAGGAGAGGCAGAGTGTGAGGCAGAAACACTTTGGTACATTTAGAAATAACTCTCACAGTAATCATATACTTTGCACAAGAACCGCCGACCCATTTCGAGTAAGAAACCATGAAAGTATTTCCGTGTAAATACCTTGGTCCGCCGTGTATTTATGTCAGAACAAGTCTTCTTGGAAAGGGGTTTGGCTGGGCCTTTCTGCGGCTTGTAATTCTCTGACTGTCCAAAAGAACCCCCACCAGTCTCTTCTCCGTTGTCGTCCTCTGCCGTCCTCCGTTGTCGTCCTCTGCCGTCCTCCGGTATCCGGTGACTTCTCATGTAGTCCTGAACATGAACTTGTCATGTAGCTCCACAGTTTATTCTACTTTCCATTCGCTCCTGAAGCTGCCTCCTTTTGAAGATAAGCTAGCCAGTCGTGTCGATGGTTCCCGTTGGGAGTAGCGTACTACAGTGATTTGAGTAGAGTAGTGGAATGGTCCCACTTAAATTCACTTTCTAGATACTTCGGACAGCTAGACAGCTGTACCAGTGAGGTGTACCAGGAGGTGACTTATTGTCTCTACCTTGTGTTGAGAGTTCAAACCCCTTTATCTTTTTATCTGCAGCTACACGCCTCTCTAGTTTGATATGTTCCTATTTAACCCTTCATTTTACACAGGTCTTCAAATTGGGTTAGGGTTAGGGTTAGGGTTAGGGTTAGGGTTAGTCAGGTTAGTCAGGCTGACATGTTCGCTGACCTCCTTATTAGAAACAATTTTCTTGTATAATTTCTAAGATCACACCCCTCTCTTAACAAAAACACTTTCAGAAGTGTTCATGTACAACATAGAGGATTTTTATTTATTTATTTTATTTCACCTTTATTTAACCAGGTAGGCAAGTTGAGAACAAGTTCTCATTTACAATTGCGACCTGGCCAAGATAAAGCAAAGCAGTTCGACACATACAACACAGAGTTACACATGGAGTAAAACAAACATACAGTCAATAATACAGTATAAACAAGTCTATATACAATGTGAGCAAATGAGGTGAGAAGGGAGGTAAAGGCAAAAAAGGCCATGGTGGCAAAGTAAATACAATATAGCAAGTAAAACACTGGAATGGTAGTTTTGCAATGGAAGAATGTGCAAAGTAGAAATAAATAAATAAATAAAATACAGTTGGGAAAGAGGTAGTTGTTTGGGCTAAATTATAGGTGGGCTATGTACAGGTGCAGTAATCTGTAAGATGCTCTGACAGTTGGTGCTTAAAGCTAGTGAGGGAGATAAGTGTTTCCAGTTTCAGAGATTTTTGTAGTTCGTTCCAGTCATTGGCAGCAGAGAACTGGAAGGAGAGGCGGCCAAAGAAAGAATTGGTTTTGGGGGTGACTAGAGAGATATACCTGCTGGAGCGTGTGCTACAGGTGGGAGATGCTATGGTGACCAGCGAGCTGAGATAAGGGGGGGACTTTACCTAGCAGGGTCTTGTAGATGGAGACTTCGTACATGAGGTGTGTAATACTTTTCAAGTTACATTATTTCCTTTATGACATCACAAAATAACAGCCCATATGACATTATTATTCATTAGATCGCCTCTGACCAATCCCCACGTTCCCCAGTACTCGCTTTAGAATGTGTCAGTTTCGGCGGGAAAACATCTGTGAACAAAGGCACATTTCCTGTGTGAATTTGGGAAGGGAGATAGCTGATAGCTAATCCCTGATTCACAACAGGGTGTGAACTGTCAACCGCCCACCAGCTCCCCCACCCTCCCACCCCCACCCCCCTCTACAGGGGAGAGGGGGTCTGGTCGATGTCATCCACTGCAAAGCTGATCCGACCCATCTGTATCCTCACAGGACAGTCACGACGCTCTCTTATGCTCTTATTTCTTTCAATCTTTTCCTTCTTTCATTCTTACTTTCACACAGAGCGATACTAAATAAATAAAATAAAACCTTGCCTCTCTCCCCTCTCTTTTTTTCCCTACTTGCACTGACTTTGCTGATGGCTACTTTATTGAGGAAAATGTTTTACTTACTATGACTGTGATATGTGGTTGTCCCACCTACACTCTTTAGAAAAAAGGGTTCTAAAAGGGTTCTTCGGTTGTCCCCATAGGTGAACCCTTTTTGATTCCAGGTAGAACCCTTTTTGGTTCCAGGTAAAACTCTTTTGGGTTTCATGAAGAACCCTCTGTGGAAAGAGTTTTACATGGAACCCAAAAGGGTTCTACTTGGAACCAAAAATGATTCTTTAAAGGGTTCTCCTATGGGGACAACCGAAGAACCATTTTAGGTTCTAGATGGGACTTTTTCTTCTAAGAGTGTAGCTATCTTAAAGGGGAATTTCACTCTGGCTCTGTCACTGCATTACTATGGTAACAACATTACATTTTTATCGTAAACATCACAATTATTCAAACCACAAGCTAGAACTAGCACATTTTAATTTCACTTGTTGAATCAGGAAGCTTTTGACTGCTCATAGTGAACCAAAGTCCTGCATTCATAGCAAATGCAGATATCGCCCGCTAGGTAGAGGAGTCATGCCTACAACTCGGACGATGGCATTGTGTCCTTCGAACGAACAACACACAGCAATCTCAGAACATCTGCAAGGTATTTTGTTTGTTTTTCACTAGTGTTTGTCATCATGCCTGTGTGGTGTTCTGTGCCTGGATGTGCTAATTATAAACAAGCCCGAAAATAAGTTCTCTCTCATCGTTTTACCAACCAGAAATTTACCCCGATGCTGCCAGTGCCTTGCGGTTATGAAGAATGATAAACCTTACAGTGACCAAAGATTACCAGAGGGATTTTCAGGCTGAACTCATGGGGAATACATTTCGACAACAGCTGAAAAGTGATTCTCAATTGGATGTAATCTAATGTTAGCTAGCTCCATAGCCTAGCTGGACTAGCTAAGTTAGCTAGCTAAAGTTACAGTCCTGTAACTTACAGTACTGATTTCTGAAAGCCCTCAGCTAAACCGTATAGCTATCTTTTTGTGGTATTGCACTGCTATTTTGGTATTGCACTGCTATTTTGGTATTGGTATTGCACTGCTATTTTGGTATTGCACTGCACTGCTATTTTGGTATTGCACTGCTATTTTGGTATTGCACTGCTATTTTGGTATTGCACTGGTATTTTGGTATTGCACTGCTATTTTGGTATTGCATTTTGGTATTGCACTGCTATTTTGGTATTGCTGCTATTTTGGTATTGCACTGCTATTTTGGTATTGCACTGCACTTTGGTATTGCACTGCTATTTTGGTATTGCACTGGGTATTGCACTGCTATTTTGGTATTGCACTGCTATTTTGGTATTGCACTGCTATTTTGGTATTGCACTGCTATTTTGGTATTGCACTGCTATTTTGGTATTGCACTGCTATTTTGGTATTGCACTGCTATTTTGGTATTGCACTGCTATTTTGGTATTGCACTGCTATTTTGGTATTGCACTGCTATTTTGGTATTGCACTGCTATTTTGGTATTGCACTGGTATTGCACTGCTATTTTGGTATTGCACTGGTATTGCACTGCTATTTTGGTATTGCACTGCTATTTTGGTATTGCACTGCTATTTTGGTATTGCACTGCTATTTTGGTATTGCACTGCTATTTTGGTAGTCACTGCTATTTTGACTGGTAACTACCTTTTTGGTATTGCTGCAGCATAAACATGTTTGTTTGTTTGTTGGTAACTACCTTCTGCAGCATAAACATGTTTGTTTGTTTGTTTCGTTCTACCTTTGACTGACTTTAGCATAAGTTAGATAATGTTAGCAAATAAGAGTAGCTCAATCGGGCAGCCATCTATTCTATTCCGTCAATGAAAATATAATCGTCTATATAGCTAGATCACAGTGTTTGTGTGTTGATAACGTTAGCAATGACGAATGTGTATAAATCGTCTATGGTTGGTTAGTTGGTTCTCAGCCAGTCTCAGCTGGATAGCAATCTTCCTGCCAATTATTAATGTTAGTTAGCTAATGGCAAGCAGACAATATTGAAATGTCCAATGTTAGGTATCAAATCTAGCAAGTCTAATAGAGATCAATACAAATGGTTGGCTGTGGTTTTTGTTGTAGTCGGTACAGCATCTGTTTCCACCAACATGAGCTTCCAACCCCTAAGCTCTGCACAGGATGAAGGTAAGTTGACAAAAATATTTACAAGCTGACAGCTAAGATAGCTCAATTTACAGTAAGCATGGTGTAAACATGAAGTGTGTAGTGTCTGTATGGTTTGTGTTTTATATTATGGGGTTACAGGTGGTTACAATTAGTCTGAGGACCGCAGAGTACCTTCCAGATCATGTGATCAATTTAGTCTAACCCTCTTTTATTTTTAGCTTTTCTCTTTGTAAAACTCAGGTTATCTGGAGTCATTCCACAGTGCCTTGCTGAAAAATAACCCAAAGTGGAGCCATGTTGGGTACACAAGCATGAAGGACCTTGCGGATATTTAGCACAACAAGATTGTAGGACAGAAAACCAGCAAGGGACACTGAAAAGGTATCAAATCAAGACTGCAGTAATGACAAAACCACCTCAGTCTTATCTCTGCAGTTTCTCCAAACACAATACAAAAAGCACCTGGAAAAGGCTACTCCTGATCAGTCAAAGGCAATGGGCGAGGGAGGTTTACAAACAGTACAGGGAAGGGGGTTTTGTTGTGCAGGATTGTGCTTAGATAGGCAGTAAATAAATTGTTGTGTATGAGAGCGATTGAGGTGCCATTTCTCCTCAATCTCCCATACAAAACAATTCATACTGTGTAAGAACTGCCCTCCTAAGACTTTTCACACCTTCTTTTAGGCCCCCCCAGCCCATTCCATTTGTTGACTGATCTTTAGGCCCCCCAGCTTTTTGTTGGCCCCCCCAGCCCATTCCATTTGTTGACTGATCTTTAGCCCATTCCCCCCCCAGCCCATTCAATTTGTTGACTGATCTTTAGGCCCCCCCAGCCCATTCCTGATTTGTTCAATTTGTTGACTGATCTTTAGGCCCCCCAGCCCATTCAATTTGTTGACTGATCTTTAGGCCCCCTTTAGGCAGCCCATTCAATTTGTTGACTGATCTTTAGCCCATTCAATTTGCCCCCCCCCCAGCCCATTCAATTTGTTGACTGATCTTTAGGCCCCCAGCCCATTCAATTTGTTGACTGATCTTTAGGCCCCCCAGCCCATTCAATTTGTTGACTGATCTTTAGGCCCCCAGCCCATTCAATTTGTTGACCCCCCAGCCCATTCAATTTGTTGACTGATCTTTAGGCCCCCCAGCCCATTCAATTTGTTGACCCATTCAATTTGTTGACTGATCTTTAGGCCCCCCAGCCCATTCAATTTGTTGACTGATCTTTAGGCCCCCCCAGCCCATTCCATTTGTTGACTGATCTTTAGGCTCTCCCAGCCCATTCAATTTGTTGACTGATCTTTAGGCCCCCCAGCCCATTCAATTTGTTGACTGATCTTTAGGCCCCCCAGCCCATTCAATTTGTTGACTGATCTTTAGGCCCCCCAGCCCATTCCCATCTCAATTCCATTTGTTGACTGATCTTTAGGCCCCCCCAGCCCATTCAATTTGTTGACTGATCTTTAGGCCCCCCCCAGCCCATTCAATTTGTTGACTGATCTTTAGGCCCCCTTTAGCCCATTCAATTTGTTGACTGATCTTTAGGCCCCCCAGCCCATTCAATTTGTTGACTGATCTTTAGGATCCCCCCCCAGCCCATTCAATTTGTTGACTGATCTTTAGGCCCCCTGATCTTTAGCCCATTCCATTTGTTGACTGATCTTTAGTTGACCCCCCAGCCCATTCAATTTGTTGACTGATCTTTAGGCTCCCCAGCCCATTCAATTTGTTGACTGATCAGCCCATTCAATTTGTTGACTGATCTTTAGGCCCCCCCAGCCCATTCAATTTGTTGACTGATCTTTAGGCCCCCCCAGCCCATTCAATTTGTTGACTGATCTTTAGCCCATTCAATTTGCCCCCCAGCCCATTCCATTTGTTGACTGATCTTTAGGCCCCCCCAGCCCATTCATTCAATTTGTTGACTGATCTTTGGCCCCCCAGCCCATTCAATTTGTTGACTGATTTTTTCCATTTGTTGACTGATCTTTAGGCCCCCCAGCCCATTCAATTTGTTGACTGATCTTTAGGCCCCCCAGCCCATTCAATTTGTTGACTGATCTTTAGGCCCCCCAGCCCATTCAATTTGTTGACTGATCTTTATCCAGCCCATTCAATTTGTTGACTGGCCCCCCCCCATTCAGCCCATTCATTCTATTTGTTGACTGATCTTTAGGCCCCCCAGCCCATTCAATTTGTTGACTGATTCTTTGTTGACTGATCTTTAGGCCCCCCCATTCCCATTCAATTTGTTGACTGATCTTTAGGCCCCCCCAGCCCATTCAATTTGTTGACTGATCTTTAGGCCCCCCCCCAGCCCATTCAATTTGTTGACTGATCTTTCCTCTTCAATTTGTTGAAACAGCTCCCATTTGTCCCTAAACAATTCCTGATCTTTAGGCCCCATTCAATTTGGACTGACACTGATCTTTACCAATTCAAAGGTTGACTGTTGCCCTTCCATTTGTCCCTTCTTTGTTGACAAAAAGTGTAAAATGTTAACATCATTCCATTTGTTGACTGGCCCCCCAGCCCATTCAACCAATTTGTTGACTGATCTTTAGGCCCCCAGCCCATTCCATGTCTTTCCAGGAGACGTGCATTACCAGTAAATCTTCTGCAAGGGGACCATACAGTTGGTGGAAGAAGAGGTTTGGAGACCCCTGTTCCACATGGTCCAATTCCAATTCTAATGTTTTTTTTCACTAATTGGTGTTTTGACCAATTAGATCAGTATTGACAAATATCTGAAGTGGTTTTAAGACCAATTCGTGGGACAATATAACAGAATTGGACTGCCTGTGTAAACACAGCTGGCATAGCTCCGCATAAGACCATGTGGAACAGGGGTCTCCAAACCTCTTCTTCTTCTTCTGTCTTATAATGTTGACTGATCTTTCCTCTCAAAAACAGCTAAAACAAGTAGAAGTGTGTTGCATTCCGCCACCTACTGTGCGGGTGGATAATAAGGATAAAAAGGACAACATTTGGGTAAAAAGAAATAAAACATCATTCACAATATAACAGAATACTGCCTGTGTAAAAAGCTGGCATAATAAGACCATGTGGAACAGGGGTCTCCAAACCTCTTCTTCTTCTTCTGTCTTATAATGGCGTTCGTAACAAGTAGAAGTGCATTCCGCCACCTACTGTGCGGGTGGATAATAAGGATAAAAAGGACAACATTTGGGTAAAAAGAAATAAAACATCATAAACGTAGAATGTATGATTAAACATCATACAAAAATACCAAAAAATAAATGAACTACACATGAATGTAAGTCGCTTTGGATAAAAGCGTCTGCTAAATGGCATATATTATTATTATTATTATAAAATCAACCTGTTTTCTATATAAAAAAGAATCAGGTGCTAACACAGCCTCAGAAGCCACCTGTGAGAGTGGAACATTTCCTAGCGACAAATAGACCTTGTCGTGCTTCTGCCGTGACGTCTTGGAGACCCAAAAACATGTTGGCTGCAGATATAATGATATCCAGCTTCCTGGACTTCTTAAACACTTGTGTTATAAATTACATAAAATCCACTTTCTTCACAATGAGTGTATCCAGACCACCCAACTAACTTAAAACACTACCAACTGGTTTCAATGGATCCACCTCCATATCTTCAACACTGTTGTCTCTTCCCCCTTCATCTCTCTGCACCTCCTCCATATCTTCAACACTGTTGTCTCTTCCCCCTTCATCTCTCTGCACCTCCTCCATATCTTCAACACTGTTGTCTCTTCCCCCTTCATCTCTCTTCACCTCCTCCATATCTTCAACACTGTTGTCTCTTCCCCCTTCATCTCTCTTCACCTCCTCCATATCTTCAACACTGTTGCCTCTTCCCCCTTCATCTCTCTTCACCTCCTCCATATCTTCAACACTGTTGTCTCTTCCCCCTTCATCTCTCTTCACCTCCTCCATATCTTCAACACTGTTGTCTCTTCCCCCTTCATCTCTCTGCACCTCCTCCATATCTTCAACACTGTTGCCTCTTCCCCCTTCATCTCTCTGCACCTCCTCCATATCTTCAACACAGTTGCCTCTTCCCCCTTCATCTCTCTGCACCTCCTCCATATCTTCAACACTGTTGTCTCTTCCCCCTTCATCTCTCTGCACCTCCTCCATATCTTCAACACTGTTGTCTCTTCCCCCTTCATCTCTCTGCACTTCCTCCATATCTTCAACACTGTTGCCTCTTCCCCCTTCATCTCTCTGCACCTCCTCCATATCTTCAACACTGTTGTCTCTTCCCCCTTCATCTCTCTGCACCTCCTCCATATCTTCAACACTGTTGTCTCTTCCCCCTTCATCTCTCTGCACCTCCTCCATATCTTCAACACTGTTGTCTCTTCCCCCTTCATCTCTCTTCACCTCCTCCATATCTTCAACACTGTTGTCTCTCCCCCTTCATCTCTCTGCACCTCCTCCATATCTTCAACACTGTTGCCTCTTCCCCCTTCATCTCTCTTCACCTCCTCCACAGCTTCAACACTGTTGCCTCTTCCCCCTTCATCTCTCTGCACCTCCTCCATATTTTCAACACTGTTGCCTCTTCCCCCTTCATCTCTCTTCACCTCCTCCACATAGGAGATCAGCTGCACAGCCCTGATCCTTCACACCTCGATCTCCTTCACCCTAACAGGCACTCAATGAAGTCCCCACCACAGTTGCAACAGTTTCCATTCACAGATTCTTCAATATCATACTTCTCCCATCTACAAACATTTTGACATGTGACCAAATCATTTACAATTTCCACACTGTAATGGTTTGGACACAAATGCAGTGTGTCGACAGGCTTTTCTCCTTCCTTCCATTCACCATACGGGTCAGATGATGTGCACTGACTACTCCTGGGATTTTCTGACTAAGGTACCAATCATCTATATCCAACGAGACTCCAGCTATAACTCCTTTGGCAGGCGCCTTGCTCCGAAGTTCAATACATGTTACTAATTTATCCAGATCTAGTACAGGCTTCTTCTCTTCTTCATTAGCACAATGAACCAAAACTAGGCTGCTTCTAGTCACCTTGATTGAATCCACCTTTCCCACTGCTTTGTCCACAGTCCTCGATATTACAAATGGAATTCCCAAAGGAATCTTCTTGTCCAAAAAACACCGTCCAATAAGAAATGCATTACTGGACCGGTCCTTGTCTTCTAAGACAGCTTTTGCTCATTTTGTTCCATTCTTTGATTTTCCACTATTTTCCTTATCACCCACTTCACCTGCCGCACTTTCAGATACAAGCAGTCACCATTTCCTCCTCCCTCCTAGGAATCTGTCGATTTGGACTACATTACCTGAAATATCCAACCCTGTTCCTGGTGAGCTACCCTCCCGTAGGTTTTCACTCCAAACCTGTTCCTGGAGAGCTAGCCTCCTGTAGGTTTTCACTCCAACCCTGTTCCTGGAGAGCTAGCCTCCTGTAGGTTTTCACTCCAACCCTGTTCCTGGAGAGCTACCCTCCTGTAGGTTTTCACTCCAACCCTGTTCCTGGTGAGCTACCCTCCCGTAGGTTTTCACTCCAAACCTGTTCCTGGAGAGCTAGCCTCCTGTAGGTTTTCACTCCAACCCTGTTCCTGGAGAGCTCCTCTCCTGTAGGTTTTCACTCCAACCCTGTTCCTGGAGAGCTCCTCTCCTGTAGGTTTTCACTCCAACCCCAATTGTATCTAACCTGGTTCAGCTTATCAACCAGCTAATTATTAGAATCAGGTGTGATCCAATTTGTAAGTCGCTCTGGATAAGAGCGTCTGCTAAATGACTTAAATGTAATGTAAATGTAATAGATTCGAGTTGGAGTGAAAACTTACAGGACAGTAGCCCACCAGAAACATGGTTGGAGAGCCCTAATGTAGAACCACCATAAAGTAAATATGGATATTTTCTATCAATCTTTAAAATGTGTCTGCCTTTATGGATTCACAGATCAACTCAAATATAATCAAATTGTATTTGTCACATGCACCTAATACAACAGGCGTAGACCTTACAGTGACATGCTTACTTACTGTCACGTGTCCAACCGAGGGTGGTTTCCCTTCCCGGGCGGGTGGCGCTCGGCGGTCGTCGTCACCGGCCTATTAGCTGCCACTGATTGTCTTTCCTCCCCCTCCTTGTATGTTGATTGGTAGCACCTGTTTATGGATGATTAGTTTGTCTTTATTAGACAGCCTGGTTGTTGTGCGGGATTATTTCAGTGTAACCTTCGGCTCTGTTGTACAGGTACGTGTTAGTGCCTGGTCGTGCATTTTTCCGATGTACATTTTCATTCCCTGTGTTTGGGAATGTTACTATTGTGAGCACCCTGTGGTGCGTTGGTGCTATTAAAGAAGCACAGCGTTGCACTCTCTGTCTCCTGCGTTTGACTCCACACCCACGACACCCGGAGCATTACACTTACAAGCCCCTGACCAACAATATAGTGAAAAAAATATGAATAAGAATAAGAAATAAAAGTAACAAGTTGTTAAAGAGCAGCAGTAAAATAACAATAGTGAGACTATATACAGGGGGTACCGGTACAGATTCAATGTGGAGACTATATACAGGGGGTACAGAGTCAATGTGGAGGCTATATACAGGGGGTACCGGTACAGAGTCAATGTGGAGGCTATATACAGGGGGTACCGGTACAGAGTCAATGTGGAGGCTATATACAGGGGGATACTATATACAGGTACAGAGTCAATGTGGAGGCTATATACAGGGGGTACCAGTACAGAGTCAATGTGGAGGCTATATACAGGGGGTACCAGTACAGAGTCACTGTGGAGACTATATACAGGGGGTTACGGTACAGAGTCAATGTGGAGGCTACATACAGGGGGTACCGGTACATAGTCAATGTGGAGGCTATATACAGGGGGTACCTGTACAGAGTCAATGTGGAGGCTATATACAGGGGGTACCGGTACAGAGTCAATGTGGAGGCTATATACAGGGGGTACCGGTACAGAGTCAATGTGGAGGCTATATACAGGGGGTACCAGTACAGAGTCAATGTGGAGGCTATATACAGGGGGTACCAGTACAGAGTCAATGTGGAGGCTATATACAGGGGGTACCAGTACAGAGTCAATGTGGAGGCTATATACAGGGGGTACCGGTACAGAGTCAATGTGGAGGCTATATACAGGGGGTACCAGTACAGAGTCACTGTGGAGACTATATACAGGGGGTTATGGTACAGATTCAATGTGGAGACTATATACAGGGACTACCGGTACAGAGTCAATGTGGAGACTATATACAGGGGGTACCAGTACAGATTCAATGTGGAGACTATATACAGAGGGTACCGGTACAGAGTCAATGTGGAGGCTATATACAGGGGGTACCAGTACAGAGTCAATGTGGAGGCTATATACAGGGGGTACCGGTACAGAGTCAATGTGGAGGCTATATACAGGGGGTACCGGTACAGAGTCAATGTGGAGGCTTTATACAGGGGGTACCGGTACAGAGTCAATGTGGAGGCTATATACAGGGGGTACCAGTACAGAGTCAATGTGGAGACTATATACAGGGGGTACCAGTACAGATTCAATGTGGAGACTATATACAGAGGGCACCGGTACAGAGTCAATGTGGAGGCTATATACAGGGGGTACCGATACAGAGTCAATGTGGAGGCTATATACAGGGGGTACCAGTACAGATTCAATGTGGAGACTATATACAGGGGGTACCAGTACAGATTCAATGTGGAGACTATATACAGGGACTACCGGTACAGAGTCAATGTGGAGACTATATACAGGGACTACCAGTACAGATTCAATGTGGAGACTATATACAGGGGGTACCAGTACAGAGTCAATGTGGAGACTATATACAGGGGGTACCAGTACAGAGTCAATGTGGAGACTATATACAGGGGGTACCAGTACAGATTCAATGTGGAGACTATATACAGGGACTACCGGTACAGTTTATTCGAGGTAATTGAGGTAAAATGTAGACTGTCACGGCGTGACACTTTTGGGTGGATATCGTGGCTCTCTCACTCTCTCTCCCACATCAGGTTTTACAGCAGCAATACATTCCTGGTAGAAACTCTCAGTATGGAGGATGGAACCTATGGGGAACAAAGACATTATCCTTGCCAAAACTCCTAATCCCCAAAAAACTTAAAACAATATTTATATTATTTGAGAGTATGGGAATGGTCCGTGGACACTTAAAAGTGTACATTTCCCAGCTGTCAGGTTTACACCTGAATGTTGCAAAATGATTTGGAGTGAAAACAGGGTCTACAGTCAATCACGGATTACTAAAAGAAAACCAGCCCCGTCACGGACCAGGATGTCTTCCTCCCAGGCAGACTAAATAACTTCTTTGCCCGCTTTGAGGACAATACAGTGCCACTGACAAGGCCCGCAACCAAAACATGCGGACTCTCCTTCACTGCAGCCGACATGAGGAAAACATTTAAACGTGTCAACCCTCGCAAGGCTGCAGGCCCAGACGGCATCCCCAGCCGCGCCCTCAGAGCATGCGCAGACCAGCTGGCTGGTGCGTTTACAGACATCTGGACAAGAGGAATGCCTATGTGAGAATGCTGTTCATCGACTACAGCTCGGCATTTAACACCATAGTGCCCTCCAAGCTCGTCATCAAGCTCGAGACCCTAGGTCTCGACCCCGCCCTGTGCAACTGGGTACTGGACTTCCTGCCGGGCCGCTCCCAGGTGGTGAGGGTATGCAACAACATCTCCACCCCGCTGATCCTCAACACTGGGGCCCCACAAGGGTGCGTTCTGAGCCCTCTCCTGTACTCCCTGTTCACCCACGACTGCGTGGCCACGCACACCTCCAACTCAATCATCAAGTTTGCGGACGACACAACAGTGGTAGGCTTGATTACCAACAACGACGAGACGGCCTACAGGGAGGAGGTGAGGGCCCTCGGAGTGTGGTGTCAGGAAAATAACCTCACACTCAACGTCAACAAAACTAAGGAGATGATTGTGGACTTCAGGAAACAGCAGAGGGAACACCCCTATCCACATCGATGGAACAGTAGTGGAGAGGGTAATAAGTTTTAAGTTCCTCGGAGTACACATCACAGACAAACTGAATTGGTCCACCCACACACAGACAGCATCGTGAAGAAGGCGTAGCAGCGCCTCTTCAACCTCAGGAGGCTGAAGAAACTCGGCTTGTCACCAAAAGCACTCACAAACTTCTATAGATGCACAATCGAGAGCATCCTGTCGGGCTGTATCACCACCTGGTACGGCAACTGCTCCGTCCACAACCGTAAGGCTCTCCAGAGGGTAGTGAGGTCTGCACAACGCATCACCGGGGGCAAACTACCTACCCTCCAGGACACCTACACCACCCGATGTCACAGGAAGGCCATAAAGATCATCAAGGACAACAAACCACCCGAGCCACTGCCTGTTCACCTCGCTATCATCCAGAAGGCGAGGTCAGTACAGGTGCATCAAAGCAGGGACCAAGAGACTGAAAATCAGCTTCTATCTCAAGGCCATCAGACTGTTAAACAGCCACCACTTACATTGAGTGGCTGCTGCCAACACACTGACTCAACTCCAGCCACTTTAATAATGGGAATTGATGGGAAATGATGTAAAATTTATCACTAGCCACTTTAAACAATTCTACCTAATATCATGTTTACATACCCTACATTATTCATCTCATATGTATACGTATATACTGTACTCTATATCATCTACTGCATCTTTATGTAATACATGTATCATTAGCCACTTTAACTATGCCACTTTGTTTACATACTCATCTCATATGTATATACTGTACTCAATACCATCTACTGTATCTTGCCTATGCCGCTCTGTACCATCACTCATTCATATATCTTTATGTACATATTCTTTATCCCCTTACACTTGTGTCTATAAGGTAGTAGTTTTGGAATTGTTAGCTAGATTACTTGTTGGTTATTACTGCATTGTCGGAACTAGAAGGACAAGCATTTCGCTACACTCGCATTAACATCTGCTAACCATGTGTATGTGACAAATACAATTTGATTTGATTTGATTAAGTATAATAATACTTTTGATAATGTGATTTAGTTTTCTAAATTGAGAATTGGTTGTTTTCGGGTAACTTATCCAGTCAGTAGCCACGCCCAGGTCGGCACAAACATGATGAGACGGCCCTTTTTTTACTCAAGTATAAAATCCGCCGTGACACAATTCACACCAGACCACGCAAACCACGGTATAAGCTAAGGTTGCAAATGGTTGAATTTATAAGTCCAGAAAGAACACGAGAGCTTGCTCCACACGTTTGAAATGGTTGAATTAAGAAGATCATTAAAACTTGAAGCAGGAGCTACATGTTAAAAAGGTTAAGAACTACAACTACAAGACCACAACTCTACCAAAGGACAAGACCAGAGAATGTGGAGATCATTCCCACGTTGGAAAAAAATCAACAAACTAAAGAATAATTATTCAGACATTTCATATGTTTAAATACTTCAGTCTGGTAAACGCATCTGATCCTAAGAACATTTCCGATACTCTGAAATACAACCTAAGACTTTAGGACAAACCAGGGGCTCTCTGTCGACTGACTATCCAGCAGAGGGACCGGCAATCGCAGAGAGGGACGACAAAGGCAGACACTCGTAAATATGTAAATTGCAATTTATTTTTGAATGAGCGGTTGTTCATGTTTAAAGTATTAGCAATTTCTATGAGTGTAGTAATCCTCTATGAGCGGTCCCCACCCCTTTTCCTTTGTCTACCAAGCCGTCGTATCGGTTTAATCCGCTAGGGACTTTTTCAAGTATCATGTAGAAACCAATGTATGAACTATTTGTGTGTGTGTTTATGTACTTCTGTGATTGATTAAGTTAGTTAGTAAATAAATAATTAAGCCAATTTGTATATCGCTGATTCATGATTCTATACTAGGGTTCGTTGTAACGACGTTCTTTCTTTTGTCGAAAGAGAGTCGGACCGAAATACAGCCTGTCTGGTGAACATCAACACGGAGACAGGAACAATCACCCACAAAATACACAGTGAAACCCAGGCTACCTAAATACGTTTCCCAATCATAGACAATGAGAATCACCTGACACTGATTGTCTGATTGAGAACCGCTGGTGGCGTTTCCGGCTCGGGACGTGGACCCCACTCCATTAATGTCATAGTTCCTCCCCTTCGCGTCCTGGTACAATCCACCCTCTCCGCCGACCATGGCCTAATAGTCCTCACCCAGAACCCCACTGAACTGAGAGGCAGCTCGTGACTGAGGGGCAGCTCGGGACTGAGGCAGCTCGGGACTGAGGGGAAGCTCGGGACTGAGGGGAGCTCGGGACTGATGGGAAGCCCGGGACTGAGGGGAAGCCCAGGACTGAGGTGAAGCCCAGTACTGAGAGGAAGCCCAGTATTGAGAGGAAGCCCAGTACTGAGAGGAAGCCCAGTACTGAGATGAAGCTCAGGCAGGTAGTAGGCTCCGGTAGATCCTGGCTGGCTGGCGGATCTGGAAGATTCTGATTGACTGGCAGATCTGGAAGAGACTGGTTGACTGGCAGATCTGGAAGAATCTGGTTGACTGGCAGATCTAGAAGATCATGGCTGACTGGCGGATCTAGCTGCTCTATGCAGACTGACAGCTCTGGCTGTTCCATGCAGATTGACAGCTCAGACTGACAGACTGACAACTCCCTTCATACAGACTGACAGCTCTGGCTGCTTCATGCAGACTGACAGCTCTGGCTGCTTCATGCAGACTGACATCTCTGGCTGCTCCATGCAGACTGACAGCTCTGACTGCTCCATGCAGGCTGACAGCTCTGGCTGCTCCATGCAGGCAGGAGGCTCCGGCAGCGCTGTAGAGGAGGAAGGCTCTAGAAGCACTGAACAGGCGGGAGACTCCGGTAGCACAGGAGAGGAGAAAGGCTCTGATAGCGCTGAACAGACAGAAGACTCCAGCAGTGCTGTAGAGGAGGAAGGTTATGATAGCGCTGAACAGGCGGGAGGCTCCGGCAGCGCAGGAGAGGCGAGGCGCACTGTAGGCCTGATGCGTGGTACTGGAACTGGTGGTACTGTGCCGAGGACACGCACAGGAAGCCTGGTGCGGGGAGCTGCCACCGGAGGACTGGTGTGTGGAGGTGGCACAGGATGGGCTGGACCGTGAAGGTGTACTGGAGAGCCTGAGAGCAGGACTGGCACAGGACGTGCAAGGCTAGGTAGGTACACAGGAGGCCTACGTGAGGCTGGCACATTTTTCACCAGCCGACTAACACGCACCTCAGGATGAGTATGGAGCGCTGACCCAGGTGCCATCAAATCCCCGACACGCTCCGTCGGACTAATCTTGTACCTAAAGCACCAAGCTAGCAACTCCCTCATTACTCTCCACTCCACCTTCCCCATTAACTCCTTCAGTCTCTGCTTCGCTCACCTCTAACACCGGCTCTGGTTCTGGTCTCCTCCTTGGCTCCTCACGATTAACAAGGAGAGTTGGCTCAGGTCTATCCCCTGACTCAGCCACTCTCCCTCTGAGCCTCCCCCCAATACATTTTTGGGGCTGACTCACGGGCTTTCTTCTGCGCCGTCGTGATTGTCTCTCCACCTCCATTCTCCTATAGCCCTCTTCGCACTGCTCCAGCGAATCCCAGGCGGGCTCCGGCACTCTCTCTGGGTTGACCGCCCACCTGTCTATTTCATCCCACGTCGTATACTCCATGCTTCTGCTGTCCATAACGTCCTCCCTTCGCTGCTCCTGCTGTCGCTGCCTGTAACCACGCCACTCGGTCCGTGTGTGGTGGGTGATTCTGTAACGACGTTCTTCGTTTGTCACTCGGTCCGTGTGAAACAAATGACGTGGGTGATTCTGTAACAACAACACAGACGTTCTTCCCAGGCTACCTTTGTCAAAAGAGAACCGCCTCAGGCAGCCAACCTATGCAACACCCCTACTCAGCCGCAATCCCAATGCCTACAAAACCCCAATACGAAACACAACATTTAAACCCATGTCACACCCTGGCCTGACCAAATATATAACGAAAACACAAAACACTATGACCAAGGCGTGACATTCGTGCAGATATCCAAGGGTTTACGACGTTGAATAATGAGACTGAGGTAAAATGCATTAATTAGAGAATGTTTTGATAAGAAATCAAAATATCTGAAAAGTTATATTCGGGAAATTGAAACTCTATAAACAACATGTTCCCCCATGGTGCCCTGTCTTCCTAGTCAATTAAAGTTACATGATTAGTTTAATAAAGTAATTAAAATACACGTAGATAATTGATTTGATAATAAACATTTAATGATAGTCAACCACACGACAATGTAGGTAGAGTTATTAAAGTGACAGAGAATAGCAACGGCGTAAAAGGGGGGGTCAATGCAAGTAGTTTGGGTAGCCATTTGATTAGATGTTTAGGAGTCTTATGTCTTGTGGGTAGAAGCCTCCTGTACATAGACTTGGCGCTCCGGTACTGCTTGCTGTGTGGTAGCAGAGAGAACAGTCTATGCCAAGGGTGGCTGGAGTCTTTTGACAATTTTTAGGACCTTCCTCTGACACCGCCTGGTATAGAGGTCCTGGATGGCAGGAAGCTTGGCCCCAGTGATGTACTGGGCCGTACGCACTACCCTCTGTAGTGCCTTGTGGTCGGAGGCCGAGCAATTGCCATACTAGGCAGTGATGCAACCAGTCAGGATGCTCTCAATGGTGCAGCTGTAGAACCTCTTGAGGATCTGAGGACCACTGCCAAATCTTCTCCTGAGGGGGAATAGGTTTTTTCATGCCCTCTTCATGACCGTCTTGGTGTGCTTGGACCATGTTAGTTTGTTGGTGATGTGGACACCAACAAATTTGAAGGGCATAGCGGGATTTCTTATAAGCTTCCGGGTTAGAGTCCCGCTCCTTGAAAGCGGCAGCTCGAGCCTTTAGCTCAGTGCGGATGTTACCTGTAATCCATAGCTTCTGGTTGAGGTATGTGCTGTATGTACGGTCACTGTGGGGACGACGTCATTGATACACATTGATAAAGCCAACGACTGATGTGGTGTACTCCTCAATGCCATAGGGAAAATCCCGGAACATATTCCAGTCTGTGCTACTAAAACAGTCCTCCAGCTTAGCATCTGCTTCATCTGATCACTTTTTCATTGACCGAGTCACTGGTGCTTCCTGCTTTAATTTTTGCTTGTAAGCAGGAATCAGGAGGATAGATCTGTGGTCAGACTTTATGAATGGAGGGCGAGGGAGAGCTTTGTATGCGTTCCTGTGGAGTAAAGGGTCTAGAGTTTTTTTTCCCTCTGGTTGCACATTTCACATGCTGATAGAAATTTGGTAAAACAGAGAAACAGTCAGTTCTATTTGTGACGCTGAACGCGGTGCAAGTCCTGTCTCTTCCATCTCCTCATTGGTTTATAGAAGCATATACCCATGTGCCATCTCCTCATTGGTTATACCCACGTGGGTGATTGAAAGATAAACTGAGGTCACTCAGTCAGTCAGTTATTATGAAAGTTAGATGCCAATCGCCATATAAAGTCCAGAGAAGAAAAAGCCTGGAAGGAGGAGAGACGACTAGAAATGATTCGGTTGACCGTTTTAAGTGTGGATTAATTGATGGATTAAAGGACCTTGTGCATTTCAGGTAAAATATTAACTCAATGTTTAAATCCGAGGACAAATTTGCTAGAAACAGCCAGGTAGCTAAATAGGACAAATTAGCTAGCAACTGCAAGCTAGCTAGCTACTATGCTATAAATGTTTAATGCTTTTTGACCTGTCCCCGAATTAATATAATTGTTTCAGAGTTTGTTTTGATATTTCAACCTGCATGTCGTTATCATGTTTGTTGTGGGGGGACAAAAACAATATATTTGTGCACGATGGTGCACGTGCTCGTCCGGTCTGGGCATGGTGTTAACTAGCATGGCTACCACAGCATTCTGCAGCAATACGCCATCCCATCTGGTTTGGGCTTAGTGAGACTATCATTTGTTTTTCAAAAGGACAATGAAAGGCTGTGTAAGGGCTATTTGACCAAGAAGGAGAGTGATGGAGTGCTGCATCAGATGACCTGGCCTCCACAATCCCCTGACCTCAACCAAATTGAGATTGTTTGGGATGAGTCGGACCGCAGAGTGAAGGAAAAGCAGCCAACAAGTGCTCAGCATATGTGGGAACTCCTTCAAGACTGTTGGAAAGCAATCCAGGTGAAGCTGATTGAGAGAATGTCAAGACTGTGAAAAGCTGTCATTAAGGCAAAGGGTGGCTACCTTGAATAATTTCAAATATGAACTATATTTTGTTATATATTATATATATATATATATATATATATATATAGAGATAGAGAGAGAGAGAGAGAGAGAGAGAGAGAGAGAGAGAGAGAGAGAGAGAGAGAGAGAGAGAGAGAGAGAGAGAGAGAGAGAGAGAGAGAGAGAGAGAGAGAGAGAGAGAGAGAGAGAGAGAGAGAGAGAGAGAGACTTTTTTTCGTTACTACATGATTACATATGTGTTATTTCATAGTTTTGATGTCTTCACTATTATTCTACAATGTAGAATATAGTAAAAATAAAGAAAAACCCTTGAATGAGTAGGTGTTCTAAAACTTTGACCGGTCATGTCAAAAGTTTAGTGTCACTTAGAAATGTCTTTGTTTTGAAAGAAAAGCACATTTTTGTCCATCAAAATAACATCAAATTGATCAGAAATGCAGTGTAGACATTGTTAATGTTGTAAATGACTATTGTAGCTGGAAAAAGCACTTTTTTTTATGGATGGAATGTCTACAGATCAAATCAAATTAAATGTATTTATATTGCCCTTCTTACATACACCAGTGCTGTGCAGAAACCCAGAAGCACGGTGGCTAGGAAAAACTCCCTAGATAGGCCGAAACCTAGGAAGAAACCTAGAGAGGAACCAGGATATGAGGGGTGGCCAGTCCTCTTCTGGCTCTGCCGGGTGGAGATTATAACAGAACATGGCCAAGATGTTCTAATGTTCATAAATGACCAGCATGGTCAAATACTAATAATCACAGTGGTTGTCGAGGGTGCAGCAAGTCAGCACCTCAGGAGTAAATGTCAGTTGGCTTTTCATAGCCGATCATGAAGAGTATCTCTACCACTCCTGCTGCCTCTAAAGAGTTGAAAACAGCAGGTCTGGGACAGGTAGCACGTCCGGTGAACAGGTCAGGGTTCCATAGTCGCAGGCAGAACAGTTGAAACTGGAGCAGCAACACGGCCAGGTGGACTGGGGACAGCAAGGAGTCATCATGCCAGGTAGTCCTGAGGCATGGTCCTAGGGCTCAGGTCCTCCGGGAGAGAGAAAGAAAGAGAGAATTGGAGATAGCATACTTAAATTCACACAGAACACCGGATAGGACAGGAAAAGTACTCCAGATATAACAAACTCACCCTCACCCCCTGACATATAAACTACTGCAGCATAAATACTGGAGGTTGAGACAGGAGGGGTCAGGAGACACTGTGGCCCCATCCGATGATACCCCCGGACAGGGCCAAACAGGAAGGATATAACCCCACCCACTTTGCCAAAGCACAGCCCCCACACCATGAGAGGGATATCTTCAACCGCCAACTTACCATCCTGAGACAAGGCCGAGTATAGCCCACTAAGATCTCCGCCACAGCACAACCCAAGAGGGGACGCCAACCCAGACTGGAAGATCACTTCAGTGACTCAACCCACTCAAGTGACGTAACCCTCCTATGGACGGCATGAAAGAGCACCAGTAAGCCAGTGACTCAGCCCCTGTAATAGGGTTAGAGGTAGAGAATCCCAGTGGAGAGAGGGGAACAGCTGTTTGCTTAGAAATTCTAGGGACAATTAGGAGGCCTGCGTCTTGTGACCGTAGCGTACGTGTAGGTATGTACGGCAGGACCAAATCAGAAAGATAAGTAGGAGCAAGCCCATGTAATGCTTTGTAGGTTAGCAGTAAAACCTTGAAATCAGCCCTTGCCTTAACAGGACACCAGTGTAGTGAGGCTAGCACTGGAGTAATATGATCAAATTTTTGGTTGTAGTCAGGATTCTAGCAGCCGTATTTAGCACTAACTGAAGTTTATTTAATACTTTATCCGGGTAGCCGGAAAGTAAAGCATTGCAGTAGTCTAACTTAGAAGTAACAAAAGCATGCATTAGTTTTACTGCATCATTTTTGGACAGAAAGCTTCTCATTTTTGCAATGTTACGTAGATGGAAAAAAGCTGTCCTTGAAACAGTCTTGATATGTTCCTCAAAAGAGAGATTAGGCTCCAGAGTAAGCTGAAGATGAAGTCGGAGGTTTTGGTTAGGACATCTACTTTGTGCATGACACAAGTCATTTTTCCAACAATTGTTTACAGACAGATAATTTCACTTATAATTCACTGTATCACAATCCCAGTGGGTCAGAAGTTTACATACACTAAGTTGACTGTGCCTTTAAACAGCTTGTAAAATTCCAGAAAATGATGTCATGGCTTTAGAAGTTTCCAATAGGCTAATTGACATCATTTGACTCAATTGGAGGTGTACCTGTGGATTTATTTCAAGGCCTACCGTCAAACTCAGGGCCTCTTTGCTTGACATCATGGGAAAATCAAAAGAAATCAGGTAAGACCTCAGAAAAAATTGTAGACCTCCACAAGTCTGGTTCATCCTTGGGAGCAATTTCCAACGCCTTAAGGTACCACTTTCATCTGTACAAACAATAGTATGCAAGTATAAACACCATGGGACCACGCAGCTGTCTCCAAGAGATGAACGCACTTTGGTGCGAAAAGTGCAAATCAATCCCAGACAACAACAGCAAAGGACCTTGTGAAGATGCTGGAGGATACAGGTGCGAAAGTATCTCTATCCACAGTGAAACGAGTCCTATATCGACATAAACCAGCAGAGGGAAACGAATGAATGGGGAGCCATGACAGAAAACATGTCCCTGGCGCACTCGAGGAGGAATCCTGTAACCTGAAGAAGAAAGGGCTTAACAGACATGGAAGGGATGGACGCGACGAAGATGTCGCGGAAGAAGCAGTCCACAGCGACAGGATTGACGACCTGGAACACGGAACGGACCAATGAACCCGGAGTCAACAGACTGTCGAAGAGAAGCACCGTACCTTGGACTCTTAATCCCGTTTAGGCGAGCTGTGCCCTGTAACGGCAAAGCAACCTCACCCTCCACGCAAACGCTGGGTATGAAGGCCGGTCAGCAAGGAAGAAGCAATACTGCTTCAAAACTGCCATAAAAAAAGCCAGACTACGGTTTGCAACCGCCCATGGGGACAAAGATCACATTTTTAGGAGAAATGTATTCTGGTCTGATGAAACATATAAAAAGCTGTTTGGCCATAATGACCATCGTTATGTTTGGAGGAAAAAATGGGAGGCTTGCAAGCTGAAGAACACCATCCCAACCGTGAAGTACGGGGGTGGCAGCATCATGTTGTGGGGGTGCTTTGTTGCAGGAGGGACTGGTGCACTTCACAAAATAGATGGCAGCATGAGGGAGGAAAATGATGATGGATATATTTAAGCAACATCTCAAGACATCAGTCAGGAAGTTAAAGCTTGGTTGCAAATGGTTCTTCCAAATGGACAATGACCCCAAGCATACTTCCAAAGTTGATACAAAATGTCTTAAGGACAACAAAGTCAAGGTGTTGGAGTGGCCATCACAAAGCCCTGACCTCAATGGCTCCCAAACCTGTCTAGTGACGTCAGGAGTAACGAGGATAGCGAATAGGAATGGCGCGAGAAGTCGACCAAAGTACCCGACAGCTTGGACCTTAGCGGAATCCATCTGAATCCCTGAACATGAATCTCGGAGAAAATCAGGATATGGCCACCAGCATGAGAACATCATTAACTAATGCCTGAAAACAGCTGGCATTGGCGAAAGGCAGAACCCGGTTACTCAAAATGCCCTAACGGAGTGTTAAACGACCACTCGTCCCCTTTTTGATGCGCACGAGATGGTAAGCGTTACGGCAATAGAAAATGTGTGGGTAGAACTGAAAAAGTGTGTGCGAGCAAGGAGGCCTACAAACCTGACTCAGTTACACCAGCTCTGTCAGGAGGAATGGGCCACAATTCACCCAAAACGAAACGTTTGACCCAAGTTAAACAATTTAAAGGCAATGCTACCAAATACTAATTGAGTGTATGTAAACTTCTGAACCATTGGGAAATAAAGCTGAAATAAATCATTCTCTCTACTATTATTCTGACCTTTCACATTCTTAAAATAAAGTGGTGATCTTAACTGACCTAAGACAGTGAAATTGACAAGGATTAAATGTCAGGAATTGTGAAGAACTGAGATTGAATGTATTTAGCTAAGGTGTATGTAAACTCCAAACTTCAATTGTAGATATTCCATAACAAAAATCAGCCGTTTCCAGAGCTACAATAGTCATTTACAACATTAACAATGTCTACATTGTATTTCTGATCAATTTGATGTTATTTTAATTGACTTTTTATTTTCAAAAACTTCTTCTTAACGCAAAAGAACCCCGCGGGAAAATCGGAGAGAGAAGAAGAGCAAAGCTCCTGAGATAGCTGCGTCCAAGAGAGCACAGACAAATAAGGAGGAAAAGAACCAAAATAAGACCAGAGAATGGGGAGCCTGATAATAAATGACAAACATGTTGCAAACTCAATCCCAGGGAGGACATTTATATGTGACCCCAAACTTTTGAACGGTAGTGGGTATATATATATATATATATATACACTACCATTTAAAAGTATATATATATATATATATATATATGCATGAAACACTGTCCTAGAAATGCATCAGATATGAGGAAAACAAGGTGTGAAATTCCTTTTTAAGATGAATGCACTAGCTGCAAGTCTCTCTGAATACGAGTGTCTGCTAAAATGTAAATGTTAAATCCCGCACGCTGCTGAGCTCTGTGGTCAGACACCTCTTGTTCATCACTCCTAATTACTGGAACACTAATTCGGAGATGATTGGGGCATTTGCTTGTGTGGGTGGGCGGGTGGGTGGATGGGTGGTTGTGTGGGCGGGCGGGCGGGTGGGTGGATGGGTGGTTGTGTGTGTCTGTATTGGGGACTAACTGGGTATTAATCAGCAACAGGGGAAAGGAGGAAATCATGGAAAAAGCTAATTGGACCACTGATTGGCAAAGACTAATTGAAAACAAGATGAGCACACAGAGGAGGGAAATAAGGAGAGAGAGAGGGAATGAAGAGGAAAGATGTGATGATGGGGTAGAGGAGAGACCTGATGATGGGGTAGAGGAGAGACCTGATGATGGGGGAGAGGAGAGACCTGATGATGGGAGAGAGGAGAGACCTGATGATGGGGTAGAGGAGAGACCTGATGATGGGGGAGAGGAGAGACCTGATGATGGGGGAGAGGAGAGACCTGATGATGGGGGAGAGGAGAGACCTGATGATGGGGGAGAGGAGAGACCTGATGATGGGGGAGAGGAGAGACCTGATGATGGGGGAGAGGAGAGACCTGATGATGGGGGAGAGGAGAGACCTGATGATGGGGGAGAGGAGAGACCTGATGATGGGGGAGAGGAGAGACCTGATGATGGGGGAGAGGAGAGACCTGATGATGGGGGAGAGGAGAGACCTGATGATGGGGGAGAGGAGAGACCTGATGATGATGGGGTAGAGGAGAGACCTGATGATGGGGTAGAGGAGAGACCTGATGATGGGGTAGAGGAGAGACCTGATGATGGGGGAGAGGAGAGACCTGATGATGGGGTAGAGGAGAGACCTGATGATGGGGGAGAGGAGAGACCTGATGATGGGGGAGAGGAGAGGAGAGACCTGATGATGGGGGAGAGGAGAGACCTGATGATGGGGGAGAGGAGAGACCTGATGATGGGGGAGAGGAGAGACCTGATGATGGGGGAGAGGAGAGGAGAGACCTGATGATGGGGGAGAGGAGAGGAGAGACCTGATGATGGGGGAGAGGAGAAACCTGATGATGGGGGAGAGGAGAGACCTGATGATGGGGGAGAGGAGAGGAGAGACCTGATGATGGGGGAGAGGAGAGGAGAGACCTGATGATGGGGGAGAGGAGAGACCTGATGATGGGGGAGAGGAGAGACCTGATGATGATGGGGGAGACGAGAGACCTGATGATGGGGGAGAGGAGAGGAGAGACCTGATGATGGGGGAGAGGAGAGGAGAGACCTGATGATGGGGGAGGGAGAGGAGAGACCTGATGATGGGGGAGAGGAGAGGAGAGACCTGATGATGGGGGAGAGGAGAGACCTGATGATGATGGGGGAGAGGAGAGACCTGATGATGGGGGAGAGGAGAGGAGAGACCTGATTATGGGGGAGAGGAGAGACCTGATGATGATGGGGGAGAGGAGAGGAGTGACCTGATGATGATGGGGGAGAGGAGAGACCTGATGATGGGGGAGCAGAGAGGAGAGACCTGATGATGGGGGAGAGGAGAGGAGAGACCTGATGATGATGGCGGAGAGGAGAGACCTGATGATGGGGGAGCGGAGAGGAGAGACCTGATGATGGGGGAGGGAGAGGAGAGACCTGATGATGATGGCGGAGAGGAGAGACCTGATGATGGGGGAGCGGAGAGGAGAGACCTGATGATGGGGGAGAGGAGAGGAGAGACCTGATTATGGGGGAGAGGAGAGAGACCTGATGATGATGGGGGAGAGGAGAGGAGAGACCTGATGATGATGGGGGAGAGGAGAGACCTGGTGATGGGGGAGAGGAGAGACCTGATTATGGGGGAGAGGAGAGACCTGATGATGATGGGGGAGAGGAGAGGAGAGACCTGATGATGATGGGGGAGAGGAGAGACCTGATGATGGGGGAGCGGAGAGGAGAGACCTGATGATGGGGGAGAGGAGAGACCTGATGATGATGGGGAGAGGAGAGACCTGATGATGGGGGAGCGGAGAGGAGAGACCTGATGATGGGGAGGGAGAGGAGAGACCTGATGATGATGGGGGAGAGGAGAGACCTGATGATGATGGGGGAGAGGAGAGACCTGATGATGGGGGAGAGGAGAGGAGAGACCTGATTATGGGGGAGAGGAGAGACCTGTTGATGATGGGGGAGAGGAGAGGAGAGACCTGATGATGATGGGGGAGAGGAGAGACCTGATGATGGGGGAGAGGAGAGGAGAGACCTGATTATGGGGGAGAGGAGAGACCTGATGATGATGGGGGAGAGGAGAGGAGAGACCTGATGATGATGGGGGAGAGGAGAGACCTGATGATGGGGGAGAGGAGAGACCTGATTATGGGGGTGAGGAGAGACCTGATGATGATGGGGGAGAGGAGAGGAGAGACCTGATGATGGGGGAGAGGAGAGGAGAGACCTGATGATGGGGGAGCGGAGAGGAGAGACCTGATGATGATGGGGGAGAGGAGAGGAGAGACCTGATGATGATGGGGGAGAGGAGAGGAGAGACCTGATGATGATGGGGGAGAGGAGAGACCTGATGATGGGGGAGAGGAGAGGAGAGACCTGATGATGGGGGAGAGGAGAGACCTGATGATGATGGCGGAGAGGAGAGACCTGATGATGGGGGAGCGGAGAGGAGAGACCTGATGATGGGGGAGGGAGAGGAGAGACCTGATGATGATGGCGGAGAGGAGAGACCTGATGATGGGGGAGCGGAGAGGAGAGACCTGATGATGGGGGAGAGGAGAGGAGAGACCTGATTATGGGGGAGAGGAGAGACCTGATGATGATGGGGGAGAGGAGAGGAGAGACCTGATGATGATGGGGGAGAGGAGAGACCTGATGATGGGGGAGAGGAGAGACCTGATTATGGGGGAGAGGAGAGACCTGATGATGATGGGGGAGAGGAGAGACCTGATGATGATGGGGGAGAGGAGAGACCTGATGATGGGGGAGCGGAGAGGAGAGACCTGATGATGGGGGAGAGGAGAGACCTGATGATGATGGGGGAGAGGAGAGACCTGATGATGGGGGAGCGGAGAGGAGAGACCTGATGATGGGGGAGGGAGAGGAGAGACCTGATGATGATGGGGGAGAGGAGAGACCTGATGATGATGGGGGAGAGGAGAGACCTGATGATGGGGGAGAGGAGAGGAGAGACCTGATTATGGGGGAGAGGAGAGACCTGTTGATGATGGGGGAGAGGAGAGGAGAGACCTGATGATGATGGGGGAGAGGAGAGACCTGATGATGGGGGAGAGGAGAGGAGAGACCTGATTATGGGGGAGAGGAGAGACCTGATGATGATGGGGGAGAGGAGAGGAGAGACCTGATGATGATGGGGGAGAGGAGAGACCTGATGATGGGGGAGAGGAGAGACCTGATTATGGGGGTGAGGAGAGACCTGATGATGATGGGGGAGAGGAGAGGAGAGACCTGATGATGGGGGAGAGGAGAGGAGAGACCTGATGATGGGGGAGCGGAGAGGAGAGACCTGATGATGATGGGGGAGAGGAGAGGAGAGACCTGATGATGATGGGGGAGAGGAGAGGAGAGACCTGATGATGATGGGGGAGAGGAGAGACCTGATGATGGGGGAGAGGAGAGGAGAGACCTGATGATGGGGGAGCGGAGAGGAGAGACACACACAAGTCCAATTAAAAATATTCACCCTTTCTACATTCTCTCCTTTCATTGCTATGTGATTTTGTGTAGTTTTGTAAACTAATTGTCTACTTATCTCATTCTGCATAAAAATACATCTGAGAAATCCTTTTGATTGGTGGTGATAGAGAAAAACAGATGCTTATTAAACCCCCCCCCCTCCTCCTCCTCCTGAACCATGTATACAGGAGGTGTTCATCTTTGACCCCTCGGCGGGGATTGAGCATCGCGTTGTGTTCCTTCTCTCTTCCAGATGCCAGGTCTCACATGTTAATGAAGGAACAATTATGCTCTGCCAACCAGACCCGAGAGGGATCCACACTCCTCTTACACTACCGTCCAAACGTTTGGGGTCACTTAGAAATGTCCTTGTTTTTGAAAGAAAAGCACATTTTTTATCCATTAAATTTAACATCAAATTGATCAGAAATACAGTGTAGACATTGTTAATGACTATTGTAGCTGGAAACAGCTGATTTGTATGGAGTATCTACATAGGCGTACAGAGGCCCATTATCAGCAACCATCACTCCTATGTTCCAGTGGCACCTTGTGTTAGCTAATCCACGTTTATCATTTGAAAAGGCTAATTGATCATTAGAAAACTATTGCGGCGTCACCTCTCACTGTTGACGTTGAGACTGGTGTTTTGCTGGTACTATTTAATGAAGCTGCCAGTTGAGGACTTGTGAGGCGTCTGTTTCTCAAACTAGACACTCTAATGTACTTGTCCTCTTGCCCAGTTGTGCCCCGGGGCCTCCCACTCCTCTTTGTTTCTTGCCATTTTGAGCCTGTAATCGAACCCACAAATGCTGATGCTCCAGATAGTCAACCAGTCTAAAGAAGGCCCGTTTTATTGCTTTTTTAATCAGAACAACAATTTTCAGCTGTGCTAACATAATTGCAAAATGGTTTTCTAATGATCAATTAGCCTTTTACAATGATAAACTTGGATTAGCTAACACAATGTGCCATTGGAACACAGGAGTGATGGTTGCTGATAATGGGCCTCTGTATGCCTATGTAGATATTCCATAAAAAAATCAGCCGTTTCCAGCTACAATAGACATTTATAACATTGACAATGTCTACACTGTATTTCTGATTCATTTGATGTTACTTTAATGGGCAAAAATGTTTGCTTTTCTCTCCAAACAGGGACATTTCTAAGTGACCTCAAACTTTTGAACTGTAGTGTACATCCTCTTCCATACAACGGAATGCTTCCTCCTGGAAGTGATAAAAACAACACGCAGATGTGACGGTCAGACGTGATGGTCAGATGTGATGGTCAGACATGATGGTCAGATGTGATGGTCAGACGTGATGGTCAGATGGTCAGATGTGATGGTCAGATGGTCAGATGTGATGGTCAGATGTGACGGTCAGACGTGGTCAGATGTGATGGTCAGATGTGACGGTCAGATGTGATGGTCAGATGTGATGGTCAGACGTGATGGTCAGATGTGATGGTCAGATGTGACGGTCAGACGTGATGGTCAGATGTGATGGTCAGATGTGACGGTCAGACGTGATGGTCAGATGTGATGGTCAGATGTGATGGTCAGATTTGATGGTCAGATGTGATGGTCAGATGTGACGGTCAGACGTGATGGTCAGACGTGATGGTCAGATGTGATGGTCAGACGTGATGGTCAGATGTGATGGTCAGATGTGACGGTCAGACGTGATGGTCAGACGTGATGATCAGACGTGATGGTCAGATGTGACAGGAAGTGTGTTTGTGTGTGTGAGTATTATGTTTTCTTTCTTGGTGAGCAAGAAGCAGCTGAAAGAAACAGAATGATTCAACTGTGCGTTTTCTCAATCAACTCTAATCAATGTTTGTAATTAGTCTGGGTTGATGCCGAATCTGAAACTTGATCAATTAATCAGAGCTTCTTAACAAAGTGGATAATGGCAGCTATGGACAAGCCTTCTTATGGATCTCAAAGGCAAGTATACACTATATATATATTTTAAAAAAGGATTTGGACCACCACTAACTCCACCACCACTAACTCCACCACCACTAACTCCACCTTTACTGCCACCACCACCAACTCCACCACCACTAACTCCACCACCACTAACTCCACCTCTACTAACTCCACCTTTACTGCCACCACCACCAACTCAACCACCACTAACTCCACCACCACTAACTCCACCACCACTAACTCCACCACCACTAACTCCACCTCTACTAACTCCACCTTTACTGCCACCACCACCAACTCCACCACCACTAACTCCACCACCACTAACTCCACCTCTACTAACTCCACCTTTACTGCCACCACCACCAACTCCACCACCACTAACTCCACCACCACTAACTCCACCACCACTAACTCCACCTCTACTAACTCCACCTTTACTGCCACCACCACCAACTCCACCACCACTAACTCCACCACCACTAACTCCACCTCTACTAACTCCACCTCTACTGCCACCACCACCAACTCCACCTCTACTAACTCCACCTTTACTAACTCCACCTCTACTGCCACCACCACCAACTCCACCACCACTAACTCCACCTCTACTAACTCCACCTTTACTGCCACCACCACCAACTCCACCTCTACTAACTCCACCTCTACTAACTCCACCTTTACTGCCACCACCACCAACTCCACCACCACTAACTCCACCACCACTAACTCCACCACCACTAACTCCACCTCTACTAACTCCACCTTTACTGCCACCACCACCAACTCCACCACCACTAACTCCAATACCACTAACTCCACCTCTACTAACTCCACCTTTACTGCCACCACCACCAACTCCACCACCACTAACTCCACCACCACCAACTCCACCACCACTAACTCCACCACCACTAACTCCACCACCACCAACTCCACCACCACTAACTCCACCACCACTAACTCCACCTCTACTAACTCCACCTCTACTGCCACCACCACCAACTCCACCACCACTAACTCCACCACCACTAACTCCACCTCTACTAACTCCACCTCTACTGCCACCACCACCAACTCCACCACCACTAACTCCACCACCACTAACTCCACCTCTACTAACTCCACCTCTACTGCCACCACCACCAACTCCACCACCACTAACTCCACCACCACTAACTCCACCTCTACTAACTCCACCTCTACTGCCACCACCACCAACTCCACCACCACTAACTCCACCTCTACTAACTCCACCTTTACTGCCACCACCACCAACTCCACCTCTACTAACTCCACCTCTACTAACTCCACCTTTACTGCCACCACCACCAACTCCACCACCACTAACTCCACCACCACTAACTCCACCTCTACTAACTCCACCTCTACTAACTCCACCTTTACTGCCACCACCGCCAACTCCACCACCACTAACTCCACCACCACTAACTCCACCTCTACTAACTCCACCTTTACTGCCACCACCACCAACTCCACCACCACTAACTCCACCACCACTAACTCCACCTCTACTAACTCCACCTCTACTGCCACCACCACCAACTCCACCACCACTAACTCCACCTCTACTAACTCCACCTTTACTGCCACCACCACCAACTCCACCTCTACTAACTCCACCTCTACTAACTCCACCTTTACTGCCACCACCACTAACTCCACCTCTACTAACTCCACCTCTACTGCCACCACCACCAACTCCACCTCTACTAACTCCACCTCTACTAACTCCACCTTTACTGCCACCACCACCACCAACTCCACCACCACTAACTCCACCACCACTAACTCCACCTCTACTAACTCCACCTTTACTGCCACCACCACCAACTCCACCACCACTAACTCCACCACCACTAACTCCACCTCTACTAACTCCACCTTTACTGCCACCACCACCAACTCCACCACCACTAACTCCACCACCACTAACTCCACCACCACTAACTCCACCTCTACTAACTCCACCTTTACTGCCACCACCACCAACTCCACCACCACTAACCACCTCTACTAACTCCACCTCTACTGCCACCACCACCAACTCCACCACCACTAACTCCACCTCTACTAACTTCACCCCTACTGCTACCACTACCACTAACTCCACCACCTCCAACTCTACCGCCACCACCATTAAATCCACCACTTCTACTACCACCACCACTAACTCTATCACCTCTTCTACCACCACTAATTCCACAGCCTTCTCCACTAATTCCACCTCCACCACCTCAACCTCCACCATCACCACCACATGTAACGACCCACCAGTAGAATGCTTGATAAGGAGAAATAGAGGAGGCAAAACCAGACAGCAACACCTAGCTACTTGTCCAATGCAGCCCCACTGATGTGATGTGTTTATCAGTGTGTATATCCAGGTAGCATTACTCCATGTTATAACAACAGCCCAATAAGCAGGAATAAGATCCAGGAAGACATTTCTATAGGAAACTTTATTGTATTGATAAAGAGACCATAATACAATATTAAAGGGGCGGGCAGGTTAGAGTTCTATATCCCTATCCTGCTGAAATCAGCACCCTCCTCTACCCTATGGAGCCCGTATGGGGATACTTCCTGACAATGAAAAATGGCCATCCTCCAGGCTAATGCTGAGGCTGTGTGTGTGTGTGTGTGTGTGTGTGTGTGTGTGTGTGTGTGTGTGTGTGTGTGTGTGTGTGTGTGTGTGTGTGTGTGTGTGTGTGTGTGTGTGTGTGTGTGTGTGTGTGTGTGTGTGTGTGTGTGTGTGTGTGTGTGTGTGTGTGTGTGTGTGTGTGTACTTGTTTTCCTACATTTTCAGGACCCCAGTGTCCTAACATTTCAATGTGTGTGTGTGTCCTTGAAAACATGCTTGTGTTAGAGTGTGCTTGACGGGTGTGTCCATGCGTGTGTCTGTGTGTCTGCCTCCAACCATGTGTGTGTGTGTGACTACTGCACAGAGGAGTTTAGTTGAGTGCATCCCCACTCTGTTATAGTTGATCAATGGCAGCAGGTAACAGGCTGGGTCCCTGCACAGTGTGCCATGGCCCTGATGTCACCACACCAGCTGGCCGAGTGAAGACCCCGGCCAGATGGAGGGCCAGGGGTAGGGCCCCTACATGACACTCAGATGGAGGGACAGGGGTAGGGCCCCTACATGACACTCAGATGGAGGGACAGGGGTAGGGCCCCTACATGACACTCAGATGGAGGGACAGGGGTAGGGCCCCTACATGACACTCAGATGGAGGGACAGGGGTAGGGCCTCTACATGACACTCAGGTGGAGGGACAGGGGTAGGGCCCCTACATGACACTCAGATGGAGGGACAGGGGTAGGGCTGCTACATGACACTCAGATGGAGGGACAGGGGTAGGGCCCCTACATGACACTCAGATGGAGGGACAGGGGTAGGGCCCCTACATGACACTCAGATGGAGGGACAGGGGTAGGGCCTCTACATGACACTCAGATGGAGGGACAGGGGTAGGGCCCCTACATGACACTCAGATGGAGGGACAGGGGTAGGGCCCCTACATGACACTCAGATGGAGGGACAGGGGTAGGACCCCTACATGACACTCAGATGAAGAGACAGGGGACAGTCTGGGAGGGAAGTAAAAGTTAGAAGATTTATGAATGACACTACCAGGGTTTTTCCATTAGTTTTGTTTTGCTCGTTGCTCAGCGTTTGTTGCTAGTCTCTCTCTCTCTCTCTCTCTCTCTCTCTCTCTCTCTCTCTCTCTCTCTCTCTCTCTCTCTCTTTCTTGCTGGCAAGATGACAGAGCAGAAAAAGCTCCTTGCGATTCTCTACCTCGCCGGAAGTGGCGGTCCGTACCATTTATTAATTTTTTAATGAGCATGGTTTTATTTCTATTACAGCATATTGGATGTCTGTCATTCATATTCCATTTGCCCAGTTCAATGTAATAGTGATAGGTTTAGGTTTACTTGAATGTCCCTATACCCATCATGAGGTTGTGACAACCTAGCCTATGAATGAAAGTTTACAATGTAGGTGCACAGGTAGAGAGACATTTGAGTAATCAAGGTGACAGACATTGACACATTTAATACTGCCTTGCACAATCTTGCCTGCATCTAGCTGATCTATGGTGTAATCATTCATCAACATTTGCAAATGAGAGTTTCTGTTGGACAAATTCAGGTGTGTTTATCCCAGGTGTGTTTATCCCAGGTGTGTTTATCCCAGGTGTGTTTCTTTGTTTCCATTTAAGAAACGTTTTTCAATAGAATCGGTAGAATGAATACAAGCAAACACAGTTCACTTTCATTGCAGCCACATTCTAACAGCATGAGCCCTTTGATCGTTGTGTAATTCCTTCTCTCATCTACACTCTCTCCTCCTCCTCACCTTTTGCCTTCGCTTGTGGACTTCAGTGCACAACACATCAGCTGTCTGTGACTAGGCAAAAAAAAAACTTTACAAGCCAAACCTTCATATTATAACTGCAACACACAGCCTACATCGTTGTCACCATATTAGCTAACGTCAAGTCAACAACATTGTTACTAGAACTAATGTGTTATAGTAGCTACAATCATGCAGTACAGTGTATAGTTAGCAAGCAGTTTACCAGTTACATCGGGGGAGGTGACAATAAATTAATCAAACCAAAAGCTTACTTTTGGTGGTCCTTCTGTAGCTCAGTTGGTAGAGCATGGCGCTTGTAACACCAGGATAGTGGGTTCGATTCCCGGGACCACCCATACGTAGAATGTATGCACACATGACTGTAAGTCGCTTTGGATAAAAGCGTCTGCTAAATGGCATATATTATATTATATTATTATATTATTATTATTATATATTACTTTGACTTGGAAAAGTTCCAGTGTTGGATAGCATTAGCCAGCTAGGTAACATAGCATCCCTCTCTATTTGAGCCGAGTGTTGAAGTAGGCCAAACTAGCTAGCTGCATTCACTAGCTAAGTAACGTTAAATGAAAAAAATGCTCTTGCTCTCTCTCTCTTTCTTCTCCTTTGTTCAAAATTGTTCAACTTTTGTCTTTCTCTCTCTTTGAGTCAACTACTTACCACATTTTATGCACTGCAGCGCTAGCTAGCTGTAGCTTATGCTTTCAGTACTAGAAAAATGATCTATTCCTTTGATAGGGTGGACATGTACATGTAGTTAATGCTGCAAGAGCTCTGATAGGTTGGAGGATGTCCTCAGGAAGTTGTCATGACCTTCATTGCAAAACAGTATTTTAATAATCAATTATTTTGTGAATATATTTATTAGTTTAATCTAAAAATGATAACTTTATCTATGTTTCACTATTTACATTTTTCTGAAATTCAATGAGGAGGATGGTCCTCCCCTTCCTCCACTGCGTCACGAGTCATCGGTGTGTGTGTGTCTGCTCTCTACCTCGCCGGTGTGTGTGTGTGTGTCTGCTCTCCACCTTGCTGGTGTGTGTGTCTCCTCTCTACCTCGACGGTGTGTGTGTGTGTCTGCTCTCTAACTCGATGGTGTGTGTGTGTGTGTGTCTGCTCTCTAACTCGACGGTGTGTGTGTGTGTGTCTGCTCTCTACCTCGACGGTGTGTGTGTGTCTGCTCTCTACCTCGCCGGTGTGTGTGTGTGTGTCTCCTCTCTAACTTGACGGTGTGTGTGTGTGTGTCTCCTCTCTACCTCGCCGGTGTGTGTGTCTGCTCTCTAACTTGACGGTGTGTGTGTGTGTGTGTCTGCTCTCCACCTCGCCGGTGTGTGTGTGTGTGTGTGTCTGCTCTCTACCTCGACAGTGTGTGTGTGTCTCCTGTCTACCTCGACAGTGTGTGTGTGTCTCCTCTCTACCTCGACGGTGTGTGTGTGTGTGTCTGCTCTCTACCTCGACGGTGTGTGTGTGCTCGCGTGTGTAGTATTTTGATTAAACTTCCTCTAGTGAGAAACTGACCTTGACCAAAACAAATCAGGGAAGGAGCCCAGTGTTTGGAAAGTATTTTTTACGGGCATAATCATTCTAAAGCT
Source organism: Oncorhynchus gorbuscha (assembly GCF_021184085.1). Lineage (NCBI taxonomy): Eukaryota > Metazoa > Chordata > Actinopteri > Salmoniformes > Salmonidae > Oncorhynchus > Oncorhynchus gorbuscha. The sequence continues at coordinate 72,469,409 of NC_060190.1, read as the reverse complement.
CTTGTAGAATGGTAAAGATACATAATGTCAAGCAACAAGAGATTCTCCATTCAATGCAAGTTTTACTGCAGATTACAGGGCTCGGGTCAATTCCATTTCAACTCTATACATTAATTTTTGTGAATTTAAATTAAGTATGTGAATTGAAAAATAGTTATTGAAAATAAATATAAACTATTTGTAATCAAAGAACTGATATTGGCACAAGATGGAGTGAGTGTTGGAACTTAACGAACGGAATTATTGTTAACAAAAATGTACGCTTTATCTAGTATAAACAAATGTATAGAATGTATTATGCAAGAGCCAAAATCACAAATTCTACAGCAGCGTCATGTCTTAAGTGTAAAACCGAAAAATGATCAAATAAGAGATGCTTTCTGGGAGTACTATGAAGTCCAATAGTTATGGGCGGAGGTAGCAAGTTGGCTGTCAGAAGATTTACAACGTAAATGTTCTTTTTTATCCGTCTGCACATTTTAAGACTATGAAGACATTTTAAGACTATGAAGACATTTTAAGACTATGAAGACATTTTAAGACTATGAAGACATTTTAAGACTATGAAGACATTTTAAGACTATGAAGACATTTTAAGACTATGAAGACATTTTAAGACTATGAAGACATTTTAAGACATATGAGGGTGCGGTGAGATACCCAATGGGATGGACCATATTTTTGTAGTCAATGATTTTGAAAACAAAAAAACTTGAAATCGAATGATCCTCCATCACTACGACAGTGAATGAATCAAATTATTAATTCACTATTGAAAAGGTGTGGGCTACGGAGAAAAATAGAATAGTGAAATTTGAGCCCATGTTGCATAAATATAAATAATAATATAAGTACTGGAAAGTTCCAGGAGATGAAGGATGAGGGGGAGTGGGGTTGTGAGACATACAGTTGAAGTCGGAAGTTTACATACACTTAGTTTGGAGTCATTAAAATTACTTTTTCAACCACTCCACACATTTCTTGTTAACAAACTATAGTTTTGGCAAGTTGGTTAGGACATCTACTTTGTGCATGACACAAGTCATTTTTCCAACAATTGTTTACAGACAGATTAATTGAACTTATAATTCACTGTATCACAATTCCAGTGAGTCAAAAGTTTACATACACTAAGTTGACTGTGCCTTTAAACAGCTTGGAAATTTCCAGAGAATGATGTCGTGGCTTTAGAAGCTTCTCATAGGCTAATTGACATCATTTGAGTCAATTGGAGGTGTACCTGTGGATGTATTTCAAGGCCTACCTTCAAACTCAGTGCCTCTTTGCTTGACATCATGGGAAAATCAAAAGGAATCTGCCAAGACCTCAGTCTGATTCATCCTTGGGAGCAATTTCCAAACACCTTAAGGTGCCACGTACAAACGATAGTACACAAGTATAAACACCATGGGACCTCGCAGCCGTCACACCGCTCAGGAAGGAGACGTGTTCTGTCTCCTAGAGATGAGCTTACTTTGGTGCGAAAAGTGCAAATTAATCCCAGACAACAGCAAAGGACCTTGTGAAGATGCTGGAGGAAACAGGTAAAAAAGTATCTATATCCACAGTAAAACGAGTCCTATATCGACATAACCTGAAAGGCCGCTCAGCAAGGAAGAAGCCACTGCTTCAAAATCACCATAAAAAAAAGCCACACTACGGTTTGCACATGGGGACAAAGATTGTACTTTTTGGAGAAATGTCTTCTGGTCTGATGAATGATAATGACCATCGTTATGTTTGGAGGAAAAAAGGGGAGGCTTGAAAGCCGAATAACACCATCCAAACCATGAAGCACGGGGGTGGCAGCATCATGTTATGGGGGTGCATTGCTGCAGGAGGGACTGATGCACTTCACAAAATAGATGGCATCATGAGGAGGAAAAATGATGTGGATATATTAAAGCAACATCTCAAGACATCAGTCAGGAAGTTAAAGCTTGGTTGCAAATGGGTCGTCCAAATGGACAATGACCCCAAGCATACTTCCAAAGTTGATGCAACCTGTCTTAAGGACAACAAAATCAAGGTATTGGAGTGGCCATCACAAAGCCCTGAACTCAATCCTGTAGAAAATTTGTTGGCAGAAATGAAAAGGCACATGTCAGCAAGGAGGCCTACAAACCTGACTCAGTTTCACCATTTCTGTCAGGAGGAATGGGCCAAAATTCACCCAACTTATTGTGGAAAGCTTGTGGAAGGCTGATGAAAGAAATAAAAGCTGAAATAAATAATTTTCTCTACAATTATTCTGACATTTCACATTCTTAAAATAAAGTGGTGATCCTAACTGACCTAAAACAGGGAATTTTTACTAGGATTAAATGTCAGGAATTGTGAAAAACGGAGTTTAAATGTATTTGGCGGTGTATGTAAACTTCCACCTTCAACTGTACGTGACGTGTATGGTAGCAGTGGCAACATGTGGATCTGTTTAGGTGTGATGTCATCGATGTGTACGGTAGCAGTAGGAACATGTGGGTCTGTTTAGGTGTGATGTCATCGATGTGTACGTTAGCAGTAGGAACATGTGGGTCTGTTTAGGTGTGATGTCATCGATGTGTACGGTAGCAGTAGGAACATGTGGGTCTGTTTAGGTGTGATGTCATCGATGTGTACGGTAGCAGTAGGAACATGTGGGTCTGTTTAGGTGTGATGTCATCGATGTGTGTACGGTAGCAGTAGGAACATGTGGGTCTGTTTAGGTGTGATGTCATCGATGTGTACGGTAGCAGTAGGAACATGTGGGTCTGTTTAGGTGTGATGTCATCGATGTGTACGGTAGCAGTAGGAACATGTGGGTCTGTTTAGGTGTGATGTCATCGATGTGTACGGTAGCAGTAGGAACATGTGGGTCTGTTTAGGTGTGATGTCATCGATGTGTAAGGTAGCAGTAGGAACATGTGGGTCTGTTTAGGTGTGATGTCATCGATGTGTACGGTAGCAGTAGGAACATGTGGGTCTGTTTAGGTGTGATGTCATCGATGTGTACGGTAGCAGTAGGAACATGTGGGTCTGTTTAGGTGTGATGTCATCGATGTGTACGGTAGCAGTAGGAACATGTGGGTCTGTTTAGGTGTGATGTCATCGATGTGTACGGTAGCAGTAGGAACATGTGGGTCTGTTTAGGTGTGATGTCATCGATGTGTACGGTAGCAGTAGGAACATGTGGGACTGTTTAGGTGTGATGTCATCGATGTGTACGGTAGCAGTAGGAACATGTGGGTCTGTTTAGGTGTGATGTCATCGATGTGTACGGTAACAGTAGGAACATGTGGGACTGTTTAGGTGTGATGTCATCGATGTGTACGGTAGCAGTAGGAACATGTGGGTCTGTTTAGGTGTGATGTCATCGATGTGTACGGTAGCAGATTTAGATTTATGATTTATGTAGATTTATGTTATTGTTTGAGAGACAAATACATCTTACAAAAGAACAAAAATGGATGCTGCTTTTTGAATCTTGAATTCAATTTGCACACAAGTACTCTCTCTCTATGTGTGTGTGTGTGTGTGTGTGTGTGTGTGTGTGTGTGTGTGTGTGTGTGTGTGTGTGTGTGTGTGTGTGTGTGTGTGTGTGTGTGTGTGTGTGTGTGTGTGTGTGTGTGTGTGTGTGTGTGTGTGTGTGTGTGTGTGTGTGTGTGTCATGGTTGTCTGTTCTTTGGGAAGAGTTTTTGGAGAGGAATCAGGGTTTCATGAATCTCTAAAGGTGTTCAATGTTCCCATCATGGGCACAGCAGGTAGAAAGAAAATGAACTGCTCTGTTTTTTTTTCCAGTTAAAAGTCAATGAGAGAAAGAGTATTGAAGCCAGACCAAACCCATAGCAGTGAAGCAGAACGAGGTTGAGATGGAACATGATGTGGTTGCTTCTCTAATACAGTGAGAAGAGTCCTGTACCTTGGCTTTGTTCTGGGACTGATGCTCACCTGAGTAAGGAGTCTCTCAGGTATAGCACATAATTGGGGCCCAGATCTCGGCTTCGTTTATATGGAGATTGAACACAGCGTCTCAGCGTCTCACAGTTATTGTGATTTCGAGAATGTGTCTGATGTAAATATGTTGACTAATGAGAATCTGTGGCATTGAGTTAGAACCAGAAAGCTAGTCTCTCTGCAATATATTTTCTATCTCCATACAATAGGCATGAGCTTGGCAGGTAGCCTAGTGGTTAAGAGCCCTGGGCCAGTTATCGAAAGGTCGATGTGCCCTTGAGCAAGGCACTTAACCCTAATTGCTCCTGTAAGTCACTCTGGATAAGACGATCTGCTAAATTAATAAAATGTAAATGTAAAGTTTCCTAGTGGTGAATCACTCCACCCCAAAGAGTAGATAAGGCCCAAAAAGATCAGCTTCTCCTCTGAATTTGCTGGCCTGATAACCTCCCAGATAAATCCCTGATAGTGGTTCAGTCTATACCTTTCAAATCAGATACAGTAGTACAGTCTCATCTCCTCGTCTCCGGCTGCTGGGAGAGAAAGTGATAGAAGGTGGTAATAGATGGTAGAAGGTGGTAGTAGATGGTAGAAGGGGATAGAAGGTGGTAGAAGGTGGTAATAGATGGTAGAAGGTGGGAGAAGGGGATAGAAGGTGGTATAAGGTGGTAATAGATGGTAGAAGGTGGTAGAATGTGTAGAAGGTGGTAGAATGTATAGAAGGTGGTAGAAGATGGTAGAAGGTGGTTGAAGATGGTAGAAGGTGGTAGAATGTGTAGAAGGTGGTAGAAGATGATAGAAGGTGTAGAAGGTGTAGAAGGTGGTAGAAAGTGTAGAAGGGGATAGAAGGTGGTAGAAGGTGGTAATAGATGGTAGAAGGGGATAGAAGGTGGTAGAAGGTGGTAATAGATGGTAGAACGTGTAGAAGGTGGTAGAAGGTGGTAGTAGATGCTAGAAGGTGGTAGTAGATGGTAGAAGGTGGTAGAAGGTGTAGAAGGTGGTAGAAGGTGGTAGAATGTGTAGAAGGTGGTAGAAGGTGGTAATAGATGGTAGAAGGTGATAGAAGGTAGTAATAGATGTTAGAAGGTGTAGTAGGTGATAGAAGGTGGTTGAAGGTGTATTAGGTGGTAATAGGTTTTAGAAGGTGGTAGTAGGTGGTAGTAGGTGGTAGGTGGTAGTAGGTGATAGAAAGTGATATGAGGTGGCAGAAAGTGGTAATAGAAGGTAGAAAGTGGTAGAAGGTGTAGAAGGTGGTAGAAGTTGGTAATAGATGGTAGAAGGTGGTAGAAGGTGTAGAAGGTGGTAGAAGTTGGTAATAGATGGTAGAAGGTGGTAGAAGGTGGTTGAAGGTGATAGGTGGTAGAAGGTGTAGAAGGTGGTAATAGATGGTAGAAGGTGGTAGAAAGTGGTAGAAGATGGTTGAAGGTGGTTGAAAGTGTTAATAGATGGTAGAAGGTGTAGAATTTGTAGTAGTTGCTAGAAGGTGGTTGAAGGTGTAGTAGGTGATAGAAAGTGGTAGAAGGTGGTAGAAGGTGTAAAATGTTGTAGAAGGTGGTAGAAGGTGGTTGAAAGTGTTAATAGATGGTAGAAGGTGTAGAATATGGTAGAAGGTGGTTGAAGTTGGTAATAGATGGTACAAGGTGATAGAAGGTAGTAGAAGGTGGTGGAAGGTGGTGGAAGGTGGTAGAAGGTGTAGAAGGTGGTGGAAGGTGTAGAAGGTGTAGAAGGTGGTAGAATGTGGTAGAAGGTGGTAGAATGTGGTGGAAGGTGGTAGTAGGTGATAGAAGGTGGTAGAAGGTGGTAGGTGGTAGTAGGTGGTAGAAGTTGGTAGAAGCTGTAGTAGGTGAGAAGTGTAGAAGGTGGTAGAATGTGTAGTAGGTGATAGAAGGTGATAGATGGTGGTAGAAGGTGGTAGATGGTGTTGATTAGGTGGTAGAAGGTGAAGAAGGTGATAGAAGGTGGTAGAAGGTAGTAGAAGGTGGTAGAAGGTGGTAGAAAGTGGTAGAACATGGTATGTAGAAGGTGGTAGAAGATGGTAGTAGGTGGTAGAAGGTGTAGTAGGTGGTAGAATGTGTAGTAGGTGATAGAAGGTGGTAGAAGGTAGAAGGTGGTAGTAGGTGGTAGAAGTGGTAGAAGAATGTGGAAGGTGGTAGAAGGTGATAGAAGGTGGTAGAAGGTGTAGAATGTGGTAGTAGGTGATAGTAGGTGGTAGAAGGTATAGAATGGTAGAAGGTGGTAGAAGGTAGATAGAAAGGTGGAAAGTGTAGTAGAAGGTGGTAATAGTGGTAGGGTGGTAGAAGGTGTAGTAGGTGGTAGAAGGTGTAGAAGGTGGTAATAGGTGGTAGAAGGTGTAGAAGGTGTAGTAGGTGGTAGAATGTGGTAGGTGGTAGTAGGTGGTAGAAGGTTGTAGAAGGTGTAGTAGGTGATAGAATGTGGTAGAAGGTGGTAGAATGTGTAGTAGGTGATAGAAGGTGGTAGATGGTGGTAGAAGGTGGTAGATGGTGTTGTAGGTGGTAGAAGGTGAAGAGGGTGATAGAAGATGGTAGAAGGTAGTAGAAGGTGGTAGAAGGTGGTAGAAAGTGGTAGAACATGGTAGAAAGTGTAGAAGGTGGTAGAAGATGGTAGAAGGTGGTAGAAGGTGGTAGTAGGTGGTAGAATGTGTAGAAGGTGATAGTAGGTGGTAGAAGTGTAGAAGGTGGTAGTAGGTGGTAGAAGTTGGTAGAAGAATGTGGAAGGTGGTAGAAGGTGATAGGAGGTGGTAGAAGGTGTAGAAGGAGGTAGTAGGTGATAGGTGATAGAAGGTGGTAGTAGGTGGTAGAAGGTATAGAAGGAAGTAGTAGGTGGTAGTAGGTGGTAGTAGGAGGTAGTAGGTGGTAGAAGGTGTAGAAGGAGGCAGTAGGTGGTAGAAGGTGATAGGAGGTGATAGAAGGTGGTAGAAAGTATAGAAGGAGGTAGTAGGTGGTAGAAGGTGGTAGTAGGTGGTAGTAGGAGGTAGTAGATGGTAGAAGGTGGTAGAAGGTGATAGGAGGTCGTAGAAGGTGTAGAAGGAGGTAGTAGGTGGTAGTAGGTGGTAGAAGGTGGTAGAAGGTGGTAGAAGGTGTAGTAGGTGATAGAATGTGGTAGTGGGTGGTAGAAGGTGGTGGTAGAAAGTGGTAGAAGGTGTTAGGTGGTAGTAGGTGGTAGAAGATGGTAGTAGGTGGTAGAAGGTGGTAGAAGGTGACAACAGTTGATAGACAATAGATCTACCCAGACACAGAGACAACAGTTGATAGACAATAGATCTACCCAGACACAGAGACAACAGTTGATAGACAATAGATCTACCCAGACACAGAGACAACAGTTGATAGACAATAGATCTACCCAGACACAGAGACAACAGTTGATAGACAATAGATCTACCCAGACACAGAGACAACAGTTGATAGACAACAGATCTACCCAGACACAGAGACAACAGTTGATAGACAACAGATCTACCCAGACACAGAGACAACAGTTGATAGACAATAGATCTACCCAGACACAGAGACAACAGTTGATAGACAACAGATATACCCAGACACAGGGACAACAGCTGATAGACAACATATCTACCCAGACACAGAGACAACAGTTGATAGACAACAGATCTACCCAGACACAGAGACAACAGCTGATAGACAACATATCTACCCAGACACAGAGACAACAGTTGATAGACAATAGATCTACCCAGACACAGAGACAACAGTTGATAGACAACAGATCTACCCAGACACAGAGACAACAGTTGATAGACAATAGATCTACCCAGACACAGAGACAACAGTTGATAGACAATAGATCTACCCAGACACAGAGACAACAGTTGATAGACAATAGATCTACCCAGACACAGAGACAACAGTTGATAGACAATAGATCTACCCAGACACAGAGACAACAGTTGATAGACAATTGAACTCACAGGGATGAGCTTGCTTTACGCATGTTGGCAACATGCAGGCCTATGCAACTGAAGGCCTTATAAAAAACACATCTGTCATCACTATTATGTTGATTGATTAATTACAGTTAATAATTTTAGATTGAAAACATATAGACAGCCTATACAGCCCAATTTAACCTCTTTAACCCCCCTATATTTTTTTTCAATTTCCGCCTGAAGACATACCCAAATCTAACTGCCTGTAGCTCTGGCCCAGAAGCAAGGATATGCATATTTGTGGTACCATTTGAAAGAAAACACTGTAAATGTGAATTGAATGTAGGAGAGTATAACACAATAGATCTGGTTTAGATAATGCAATGAAAAAAAACACATGTTTTTTATTTGTATTGTTGTATCATCTTTAAAATGAACAAGATAAAACAAACATTCAGATAGGATGATGGGGACAATTTCAGTGGAAAACATAAGAGGGCAACAGTACTTGTGCAAAGTCTCAGAATGATAACTTCCAAAATGAGTGTGCTACATGACATTTATCATGAAGTCCCCCAGGTGTCCCACACAAGTAGCCCAAATGTACCCAAGTGGCCAAATTGGTGAAGGTATACATTTTGAAACAAATAACTATATACAAAATGCCAAAATGGTATTCTAACACCCTACCCCCCTCACCAAAAAAAATGGAGAAATATATTTACAAAATAACATGGGTAACTATTTACACACTTTCAATATTTGGAAGACCCTGAGTCCTCTATCAAATCAAATGTATTTATATAGCCCTTCTTACATCAGCTAATATCTCAAAGTGCTGTACAGAAACCCAGCCTAAAACCCCATACAGCAAGCAATGCAGGTGTAGAAGCGCGGTGGCTAGGAAAAACTCTGTAGAAAGGCCAAAACCTAGGAAGAAACCTAGAGAGGAACCAGGCTATGAGGAGTGGCCAGTCCTCTTCTGGCTGTGCCGGTGGAGATTATAACAGAACATGACCGAGATTTTCAAACGTTCATAGATGACCAGCAGAGTCAAATAATAATAATCACAGTGGTTGTAGAGGATGCAACAGGACAGCACCTCTAGCAGGGCCAGGTGGACTGGGTACAGCAAGGAGTCATCATGCTAGGTAGTCCTGACACATGGTCCTAGGGCTCAGGTCCTCCGAGAGAGAGAAAGAGAGAATTAGAGAGAGCATACTTAAATTCACACAGGACACCGGATAAGACTGAAGAAGTACTCCAGATATAACAAACTGACCTTAGCCCCCTGACACATAAACTACTGCAGCATAAATACTGGACAGGAGGGGTCAGGATTAAAAATCCTACAATGTGATTTTCTGGATTTTTTCTCTCATTTCATCTGTCATAGTTGAAGTGTACCTATGATGAAAATTACAGGCCTCTCATCTTTTTAAGTGGGAGAACTTGCACAATTGGTAGCTGACAAAATACTTTTTTGCCCCACTGTATATTTATAGAGTACAAAGAACATAAGATTGAATATATTATTATAGACCTGCTAGATCTACTGTCTCTTTTATATTATGACATTTCAGCTAGATCTACTGTCTCTATTATATTATGACAGACCAGCTAGCTCTATTGTCTTTATTATATTACAACAGACCAGCTGTATCTACTGTCTCCATTTCACTTTGGCCATTGTTGTGGGCCTGCCCTCCCCTCAACAGCCTCAAATAGGCTATTTCATGTGGGTTGGGGTGGGGCGGCAGACTCACATTTAATTTACATTTTTATATATTCCTTATAAAATAAAATCACAAATAATATTTTAGATTATTAATTTCAAACAAGGGCATTAGCATGAGAAAAATGTACCAGTCCAAAAGATGTCCTCTCCATTCAAAAAATATTCCTCCACTTGGGAATCGCTAAATGAATCGTCCTACAACAATCTCTGTCTCACTTTTCGGATCAATTTCTTCTAAAATTGTGTGTACACCTGTATATCGAGACTTAGATTTAGCTTTCCCCGACTTAGTCGCCATACTGATTGACAGCTGAATCTGCGCGTTTACCAAACAATGCAGTGCGTAATATGCGTAGCTCCTTCCGGTATAAAACTTCAATAGCGAATGACTCTCTTTACGCTGGAGTTTACTACATGGGTTGGTCTTCCAACACATAACCATTGCATATTGCCGTTTAGCTCAGCTCATTGTCTATCTACCCAGCTAGATTTCAAGACGATCAGTGGTCATTGGGTTAAAATACAGTCAATCAACGAAACAGTGGTCATATCATTGGTGCACAGTGATGTCATTACTTGTTGTCTTCAAATCGGTTTCTTTCAGTCAATACGTCCCGTGAAATGGCCCATCAGCTTTGGCTGTGTTACAAACAAACCAGTTGATTGCAATGAAACCAAACATGAGTGGAACAGTCACATTTTGTGTGGGTAATTAGCCTTGAATGTGTCATCGAAAATGGAATGAGACAGAATTCACGACACAAGCAGTTCACAAAATGTTTCGTGTTAGGCTATAAAAACGGATTTTATCAAACAAAAGATCATTCATTGTGTAACAATGAGCATTGGGATTGCAAACAGACGAAGATCGTAATAGGTAAACGATTTATTTTAATGCAGTTTGTGATTTTGTTAGCCTGTGCTGGTTGAATTATTTTTATTTTTATGGGGCTCAGATAATCGCATCGTATTGTTTCACAGTAAATCCTTTTTAAAATCTGACAACACAGTTGGATTAGCAAAATTCTAGGCTTTCGATACATGTGAGACACTTGTATTTTCGTGAATGTTTAATATAACTATTTTGGAGCGATCACCGTATGTTGTGGAATTTCAGCCCGCTACCGGGTTCCGTGCGCAGAGAAGTTAATGCAACCGCTGTGTCAGATTTCAAAAGAACTTTACAGAAAAAGCATAATCTGATTACGGCACTCAGAGCCCAATCCAGCCAAAGAAATATCCGCCCTGTTGGAGTCAACAGAAGTTAGAAATAACATTATAAATATTCACTTACCTTTGATGATCTTCCAGTTCAACAATAAATGACTGATTTGTTCCATAAAGTTCATCATTTATGTCCAAATAGCCACTTGTTGTTAGCGTGTTCAGCCTAGTAATCCATCTTCATGAGGCGCGAGCCCTATGTCCAGACAAAAACTTGAAAAGTTACGTTACAGGTTGTAGAAACAAGTCAAACGATGTATGGAATCAATCTTTAGGATGTTTTTAACATAAATCAATAAGGTTCCAACTGGAGAATTCCATTGTCTGAAGAAAAGCACGTTAGGAGTGCGCATCACGAGCCTGAGACACTCTGCCAGACCCATGACTCATTCAGCTCCCATTCCCCCCTCCTTTATAACAGAAGCCTGAAACAAGTTTCTAAAGACGGTTGACATCTAGTGGAAGCCTTAGGAAGTGCAACTTGACCCTATAGACACTGTATATTCAGTAGGCCAAGCTTTGAAAAACTACAAACCTCAGATTTCCCACTTCCTGGTTGGATTTTTCTCAGGTTTCCACCTGCCATATGAGTTCTGTTATACTCACAGACATCATTCAAACCGTTTTAGAAACTTCAGAGTGTTTTCTATCCAATACTAATAATAATGTGCAAATATTAGCATCTGGGACAGAGTAGGAGGCAGTTCACTCTGGGCACGCTATTCATTCAAAAGTGAAAACGCTGCCCCCTATCCCAAAAAGGTTCCACCTAACTGAGGACCTTGCGCGATACCCTAGATGCAGTCGCACCACTAAAAACTAAAAACATTTGTCACAAGAAACTAGCTCCCTGGTATACAGAAACTACCAGAGCTCTGAAGCAAACTTCCAGAAAATTGGAACGTATATGGCGCCACACCAAACTGGAAGTATTCCGACTAGCTTGGAAAGCGTGCCGTATTGAAGAGCCCTTACTGCTGCTCCATCATCCTATTTTTCCAACTTAATTGAGGAAAATAAGATCAATCCAAAATGTATTTTGATGCTGTCGCAAAGCTAACTAAAAAGCATTCCCCAAGAGAGGATGGCTTTCACTTCAGTGGTGATATATTAATATTTGAGGAAAAGATCATGATCATTAGAAAGCAAATTACGGACTCCTCTTTAAATCTGCGTATTCCTTCAAAGCTCAGTTGTCATGAGTCTGGACAAGGGAGACACGCAAGTGTTTTAGTACTATATATATCTCTTGACACAATGATGAAAATAATCATGGCCTCTAAACCTTCAAGCTGCATACTGGACCTTATTCCAACTAAACTACTGAAATAGCTGCTTCCTGTGCTTGGCCCTTCTATGTTGAACATAATAAACGTCTCTCTATTCACCGGATGTGTAACAAACTCACTAAAAGTGGCAGTAATAAAGGCTCTCTTGAAAAAGCCAAACCTTGACCCAAAAAATATAAAGAAACTATCGGCCTATATCAAATCTCCCGTTCCTCTCAAAATGTTATGATAAAGCTGTTGCACAGCAATTCACTGCCTTCCTGAATATTTTTTTTATATGAAACGCTTCAGTCTGGTTTTAGACCCCATCATAGCACTGAGACTGCACTTGTGAAGGTGGTAAATTACCTTTTAATTGTGTCAGACCGAGGCTCTGTATCTGACCTCGTGCTCCTAGACCTTAGTGCTGCTTTTGATACCATCGATCACCACATTCTTTTGGAGAGACTGGAAACCCAAATTGGTCTACAGGGACTAGTTCTGGCCTGGTTTAGATCTTATCTGTCGGAAAGATATTAGTTTTTCTCTGTGGATGGTTTGTCCTCTGACAAATCAACTTTACATTTCGGAGTTCCTCAAGGCTTCATTTTAGGACCACTATTGCTTTCACTATATATTTTACCTCTTGGTGATGTCATTCGGAAACATAATGTTAACTTTCACTGCTATGCGGATGACACACAGCTGTACATTTAGCTGAAACATGGTAAAGCCCCAAAATTTCCCTCCCGGGAAGCCTGTGTTTCAGATGTAAGGAAGTGGATGGCTGCAAATGTTCTACTTTCACAAAACAGAGATGCCAAGAAAGAAAGAAAAAGATATTCTGTTGAATCTGACAAATAATCTTGATGGTTGTACAGTCACCTCAAATAAAACTGTGAAGGACCTCGGCGTTACTCTGGACCCTGATCTCTCTTTTGATGAACATATCAAAACTGTTTCAAGGACAGGTTTTTCCATCTATGTAACATTGCAAAAATCTGAAACTTTCTTTCCAAACATTATGCTGAAAAATTCATCCATCCTTTTGTCACTTCTAGGTTAGATTACTGCTATGCTCTACTTTCCGGCTACCCGGATAAAGCACTAAATAAACTTTAGTTAATGCTAAACACGGCTGCTAGAATCTTGACTAGAACAAAAAAATGTGATCATATTACTCCAGTGCTAGCCTCTCTACACTGGCTTCCTGTTAAGACTAGGGCTGATTTCAAGGTTTTACAAAGCATTACATGGGCCTGCTCCTACCTATCTTTCCGATTTGGTTCTGCCGTACATACCTACGCGTACGCTACGGTCACAAGATGCAGGCCTCCATACTGTCCCTAGAATTTCTAAGCAAATAGCTGGAGGCAGGGCTTTCCCCTATAGAGCTCCATTATATGGAATGGTCTGCCTGTCTACCAATGTGACTCGGTCTCAACCTTGAAGTCTTTATTGAAGACTCATCTCTTCAGTAGGTCCTATGATTGAGTGTAGTCTGACCCAGGAGTGGGAAGGTGAACGGAAAGGCACTAGAGCAACGAACCGCCCTTGCTGTCTCTGCCTGGCCGGTTCCCCTCTCTCCACTGTGATTCTCTTCCTCTAACCCTATTACAGGGGCTGAGTCACTGTCTTACTGGTGCTCTTCCATGCCGTCCCTAGGAGGGGTGCGTCACTTGAGTGGGTTGAGTCACTGACGTGATCTTCCTGTCCGGGTTGGCGCTCCTCCTTGGGTTGTCCCGTGACGGAGATCTTCGTGGGCTTTACTTGGCCTTGTCTCAGGATGGTAAGTTGGTGGTTGAAGTTATCCCTCTAGTGGTGTGGGGGCTGTGCTTTGGCAAAGTGGGTGGGGTTATATCCTGCCTGGTTGGCCCTGTCCGGGGGTATCGTTGGACAGGGCCACAGTGTCTCCCGAACCCCTCCTATCTCAGCCTCCAGTATTTATGCTGCAGTAGTTTATGTGTCGGGGTGCTAGGGTCAGTCTGTTATATCTGAAGTATTTCTCCTGTATTATCCGGTATCCTGTGTGAATTTAACTTCTTGATGCTACCCATCCCGTTAGCGGGATCATTTTCGTCAGCAACCGCTGAATAGCATAGCGCCACAGTCAAATAATATTACAAAAAAATATTAATATTCATGAAATCACAAGTGCAGTATTGCAAAACACAGCTTAGCCTTTTGTTAATCCACCTGTCATCTCATTTTGAAATTATGCTTTACAGAGAAAGCAATCCAAGCGTTTGTGTAAATTTATCGATAGCATAACATAACATTATGTACACTAAGCATTAAGTAGCTAGGTCACGAAAATCAGAAAAGCAATCAAATTAATCGTTTACCTTTGATGATCTTTGTATGTTTTCACTCACAAGACTCCCAGTTACACAACAAATGTTCCTTTTGATAATATATCAACCGGGTGTGTAGGTTTTTCAATAACACCAGGAGAAACAATGGCCGCTTTACTCTGTAGCGCAAAACTCACTCTGAGAGTGAAGGGAAGCCATAGAAAAAGGAATCTGGTTGATATCCCTTTAAATGGAGGATAGGCATGCATAGGAACAGAGAGATTTCAAAATAAGAGGCACTTCCTGATTGGATTTTCCTCAGGTTTTCGCCTGCAATATCAGTTCTGTTATACTCACAGACAATATTTTTACAGTTCTGGAAACTTTAGAGTGTTTTCCATCCTAAACTCACAATGATATGCATATTCTAGATTCTGGGCCTGAGAAATAGGCAGTTTCAAATGGGTATGTTTTTCGCCAAAAACGTAAATTCTGACTCCTAAACGCAAAAGGTGTCTCAGTAATGTATGCTCTCTCTAACTCTCTTTCTCTCCTTTTGTTTCTTTCTTTCTTTCTCTTTCTTTCTCTCTCTCTGAGGACCTGAGCCCTAGGACTACCTGGCCTGATGACTCCTTGCTGTCCCCAGTTCACCTGGCCATGCTGCTGCTCCAGTTTCAACTGTTCTGCCTTGCGGCTATGGAACCCTGACCTGTTCACCAGACGTGCTACTTGTCCCAGACCTGCTGTTTTCAACTCTCTAGAGACAGCAGGAGCGGTAAAGATACTCTCAATGATCGGCTATGAAAAACCAACTGACATTTACTCATGAGGTGCTGACCCGTTTCACCCTCAACAACCATTTTGATTATTATTATTTGACCCTGCTGGTCATCTATAAACATTTGAACTTCTTGGCCATGCTCTGTTATAATCTCCACCCGGCACAGCCAGTAGAGGACTGGCCACCCCACATAGCCTGGTTCCTCTCTAGGTTTCTTCCTAGGTTCTGGCCTTTCTAGGGAGTTTTTCCTAGCCACCGTGCTTCTACACCTGCATTGCTTGCTGTTTGGGGTTTTAGGCTGGGTTTCTGTACAGCACTCTGTGACATCAGCTGATGTAAGAAGGGCTTTAATAAATACATTTGATTGAAACTTGATTGATGATGCAGCCACCGCTATGCTTGAAAATATGAGAGTTGTACTCAGTATTGTATTGTACTCAGTAATGTATTGCATTGGATTTGCCCCAAACGTAACACTTTGTATTCAAGACAAAAAGCAAATTGCTTTGCCACATTTTTTTTGCAGTGTTACTTTAGTGCCTTGTTGCAAACTAGAAGCATGTTTTGGCATGCATTTATATTCTTTACAGGCTTCCATCTTTTCACTCTTTTTTAATTTTTTAAAATTTTATTTCACTTTTATTTAACCAGTTAGGCTAGTTGAGAACAGGTTCTCATTTGCAACTGCGACCTGGCCAAGATAAAGCATAGCAGTGTGCACAGACAACACAGTTACACATGGAGTAAACAATTAACAAGTCGATAACACAGAGAAAAAAGGGGAGTCTATATACAATGTGTGCAAAAGGCATGAGGAGGTAGGCAAATAATTACAATATTGCAGATTAACACTGGAGTGATAAATGATCATGTACAGGTAGAGATATTGGTGTGCAAAAGAGCAGAAAAGTAAATAAATAAAAACAGTATGGGGATGAGGTAGGTGAAAATGGGTGTGCTATTTACCAATAGATTATGTACAGCTGCAGCGATCGGTTAGCTGCTCAGCTAGCTGATGTTTGAAGTTGGTGAGGGAGATAAAAGTCTCCAACTTCAGTGATTTTTGCAATTCATTCCAGTCACAGGCAGCAGAGTACTGGAACGAAAGGCGGCCGAATGAGGTGTTGGCTTTAGGGATGATCAATGAGATACACCTGCTGAAGTAACTACAATGTTGTTGATCCATCCTCAGTTTTATTCACAGCCATTAAATGTCATGCAGGTGAATGAGGACCCAAAAGCGACTTGGCGAAAACAGAGTTTTTAATCCAGTAAGAAACTTTACAAAACAAAAAGCATAATACTACTCGTTAAGACGAGAACAGACTGGAGACTTGATCGAGAACTGCAGGTTGCCTCGGGAAGGCACTTGAACCTAGCAGACTCAGACACCTGCTCACCACGCAGCATCTGAGGGAAACACGACACGACAGGGCAAAACATAGACACAGCACGGTGAATTATAGATGAGGATCCGACAGGGCAGGAACGGAAAACAAGGAGAGAAATAGGGACTCTAATCAGGGAAAAGGATCGGGAACAGGTGTGGGAAGACTAAATGATGATTAGGGGAATAGGAACAGCTGGGAGCAGGAACGGAACGATAGAGAGAAGAGAGAGCGAGAGAGTGAGAGAGGGAGGGGGAGAGAGAGGGATAGAAAGAGGGAAAGAACCTAATAAGACCAGCAGAGGGAAACGAATAGAAGGGGAAGCACAGGGACAAGACATGATAATTAATGACAAAACATGACATTAAACTCTGCAACTGTTTTAAAGTCACCATTGGCCTCATAGTGAACTCCCTGAGCACTTTCTTTCCTCTCCGGCAACTCAGTTAGGAAGGAAGCCTGTATCTTTGTAGTGACTGGATGTATTGATACACAATCTAAACTCTAATTAATAATGTTATGCAGGTGAATGAGGACCCAAAAGCGACTTGGCGAAAACAGAGTCTTTAATCCAGTAAAGGAAATATGCAATACTCCTAGACAAATCGGAGCGGGAAATAAAGCATAAAAACAATTCCACTCGTAATGACGAGAACAGACTGGAGACTCGATCATAAACTGTAGGTTGCCTCGGGAAGGCACTTGACCGTAGCAGACTCAGACACCTGCTCACCACGCAGCATCTGAGGGAAACACGACACGACAGGGCGATACAAAGACACAGCACGGTGAACAATATACAAGGATCCGACAGGACAGAAACGGAAAACAAGGGGAGAAATAGGGACTCTAATCAGGGGAAAAGATAGGGAACAGGAGTGGAAAGACTAAATGATTGATTAGGGGAATAGGAACAGCTGGGAACAGGAACGGAACGATAGAGAGAAGAGAGAGAGGGAGGGAGAGAGAAAAAAGGGAACGAACCTAAAAAGACCAGCAGGGAGAAAACGAACAGAAGGAAAAGCAAAATGACAAGACAATATAAGACAAAACATGACAGTACCCACCCACTCACCGAGCGCCTCCTGGCGCACTCGAGGAGGAATCCTGGCGGCAACGGAGGAAATCATCAATCAGTGAACGGTCCAGCACGTCCCGAGACGGAACCCAACTCCTCTCCTCAGGACCGTAACCCTCCCAATCCACTAAGTATTGGTGACCCCGTCCCGAGAACGCATGTCCATGATCCTACGTACCTTGTAAATAGGTGCGCTCTCGACAAGGACGGGAGGGGGAGGGAAGACGAACGGGGGTGCGAAGAAAGGGCTTGACACAGGAGACATGGAAGACAGGATGGACGCGACGAAGATGTCGCGGAAGAAGCAGTCGCACAGCGACAGGATTGACGACCTGGGAGACACGGAACGGACCAATGAACCGCGGAGTCAACTTACGAGAAGCTGTCGTAAGAGGAAGGTTGCGAGTGGAAAGCCACACTCTCTGGCCGCAACAATACCTTGGACTCTTAATCCTACGTTTATTGGCGGCTCTCACAGTCTGTGCCCTGTAACGGCAAAGTGCAGACCTCACCCTCCTCCAGGTGCGCTCACAACGTTGGACAAACGCTTGAGCGGAGGGAACGCTGGACTCGGCAAGCTGGGATGAGAACAGAGGAGGTTGGTAACCCAGACTACTCTGAAACGGAGATAACCCGGTAGCAGACGAAGGAAGCGAGTTGTGAGCGTATTCTGCCCAGGGGAGCTGTTCTGCCCAAGACGCAGGGTTTCTGAAAGAAAGGCTGCGTAGTATGCGACCAATCGTCTGATTGGCCCTCTCTGCTTGACCGTTAGACTGGGGATGAAACCCGGAAGAGAGACTGACGGACGCACCAATCAAACGACAGAACTCCCTCCAAAACTGTGACGTGAATTGCGGGCCTCTGTCTGAAATGGCGTCTAACGGGAGGCCATGAATTCTGAACACATTCTCGATGATGATTTGTGCCGTCTCCTTAGCGGAAGGAATTTTAGCGAGGGGAATGAAATGTGCCGCCTTAGAGAACCTATCGACAACCGTAAGAATCACAGTCTTCCCCGCAGACAAAGGCAGACCGGTAATGAAGTCTAGGGCGATGTGAGACCATGGTCGAGAAGGAATGGGAAGCGGTCTGAGACGACCGGCAGGAGGAGAGTTACCTGACTTAGTCTGCGCGCAGTCCGAACAAGCAGCCACGAAACGGCGCGTGTCACGCTCCTGAGTCGGCCACCAATAGCGCTGGCGAATAGAAGCAAGAGTGCCTCGAACGCCGGGATGACCAGCTAACTTGGCAGAGTGAGCCCACTGAAGAACAGCCAGACGAGTAGAAACAGGAACGAAAAGAAGGTTACTAGGACAAGCGCGCGGCGACGCAGTGTGCGTGAGTGCTTGCTTAACCTGTCTTTCAATTCCCAGACTGTCAACCCGACAACACGCCCATAAGGAAGAATCCCCTCGGGATCAGTAGAAGCCACAGAAGAACTAAAAAGACGGGATAAGGCATCAGGCTTGGTGTTCTTGCTACCCGGACGGTAAGAAATCACAAACTCGAAACGAGCGAAAAACAACGCCCAACGAGCTTGACGAGCATTAAGTCGTTTGGCAGAACGGATGTACTCAAGGTTCTTATGGTCTGTCCAAACGACAAAAGGAACGGTCGCCCCCTCCAACCACTGTCGCCATTCGCCTAGGGCTAAGCAGATGGCGAGCAGTTCGCGGTTACCCACATCATAGTTGCGTTCAGATGGCGACAGGCGATGAGAAAAATAAGCGCAAGGATGAACCTTATCGTCAGACTGGAAGCGCTGGGATAGAATGGCTCCCACGCCTACCTCTGAAGCGTCAACCTCGACAATGAAATGTCTAGTGACGTCAGGAGTAACGAGGATAGGAGCGGACGTAAAACGTTCTTTTAGAAGATCAAAAGCTCCCTGGGCGGAACCGGACCACTTAAAACAAGTCTTGACAGAAGTAAGAGCTGTGAGAGGGGCAGCAACTTGACCGAAATTACGAATGAAACGCCGATAGAAATTAGCGAAACCTAGAAAGCGCTGCAACTCGACACGTGACCTTGGAACGGGCCACTCACTGACAGCTTGGACCTTAGCGGAATCCATCTGAATGCCTTCAGCGGAAATAACGGAACCGAGAAAAGTAACGGAGGAGACATGAAAAGAGCACTTCTCAGCCTTCACGTAGAGACAATTCTCTAAAAGGCGCTGGAGAACACGTCGAACGTGCTGAACATGAATCTCGAGTGACGGTGAAAAAATCAGGATATCGTCAAGGTAGACAAAAACAAAGATGTTCAGCATGTCTCTCAGAACATCATTAACTAATGCCTGAAAAACAGCTGGCGCATTGGCGAGACCAAACGGCAGAACCCGGTACTCAAAATGCCCTAACGGAGTGTTAAACGCCGTTTTCCACTCGTCCCCCTCTCTGATGCGCACGAGATGGTAAGCGTTACGAAGGTCCAACTTAGTAAAGCACCTGGCTCCCTGCAGAATCTCGAAGGCTGATGACATAAGGGAAGCGGATAACGATTCTTAACCGTTATGTCATTCAGCCCTCGATAATCCACGCAGGGGCGCAGAGTACCGTCCTTTTTCTTAACAAAAAAACCCCGCCCCGGCCGGAGAGGAAGAAGGCACTATGGTACCGGCGTCAAGAGACACAGACAAATAATCCTCGAGAGCCTTACGTTCGGGAGCCGACAGAGAGTATAGTCTACCCCGAGGAGGAGTGGTCCCCGGAAGGAGATCAATACTACAATCATACGACCGGTGAGGAGGAAGGGAGTTGGCTCGGGACCGACTGAAGACCGTGCGCAGATCATGATATTCCTCCGGCACTCCTGTCAAATCGCCAGGTTCCTCCTGAGAAGTGGGGACAGAAGAAACGGGAGGGATGGCAGACATTAAACACTTCACATGACAAGAAACGTTCCAGGATAGGATAGAATTACTAGACCAATTAATAGAAGGATTATGACATACTAGCCAGGGATGACCCAAAACAACAGGTGTAAAAGGTGAACGAAAAATCAAAAAAGAAATAGTCTCACTGTGGTTACCAGATACTGTGAGGGTTAAAGGTAGTGTCTCAAATCTGATACTGGGAAGATGACTACCATCTAAGGCGAACATGGGCGTAGGCTTGTCTAACTGTCTGAAAAGAATGTCATGTTTCCGAGCCCATGCTTCGTCCATGAAACAACCCTCAGCCCCAGAGTCTATCAAGGCACTGCATGTAGCACCCGAACCGGTCCAGCGTAGATGGACCGACATAGTAGTACAGGATCTAGATGGAGAGACCTGAGTAGTAGCGCTCACCAGTAGCCCTCCGCTTACTGATGAGCTCTGGCTTTTACTGGACATGAATTGACAAAATGTCCAGCAAGTCCGCAATAGAGGCACAGGCGGTTGGTGATCCTCCG
This sequence comes from Oncorhynchus gorbuscha, assembly GCF_021184085.1. NCBI lineage: Eukaryota > Metazoa > Chordata > Actinopteri > Salmoniformes > Salmonidae > Oncorhynchus > Oncorhynchus gorbuscha. The sequence continues at coordinate 72,448,402 of NC_060190.1, read as the reverse complement.
TTCCCTCTCCTTAGTCGAGATGCGAATATCTCCCAGCTGCATGGGCTCAGTCTCTGAGCCAGAGGAGGAAGATGGTTGCGATGCGGAGCAGGGAAACACCGTTGACGCGAGCTCTCTTCCATGAGCTTGGTGACGAAGATCTACCCGTCGTTCTATGCGGATGGCGAGAGCAATCAAAGAGTCCACACTGGAAGGAACCTCCCGGGAGAGAATCTCATCTTTAACCACTGCGTGGAGTCCCTCCAGAAAACGAGCGAGCAGCGCCGGCTCGTTCCAGTCACTAGAGGCAGCAAGAGTGCGAAACTCTATAGAGTAATCCGTTATGGATCGATCACCTTGGCATAGGGAAGCCAGGGCCCTAGAAGCCTCCCTACCAAAAACTGAACGGTCAAAAACCCGAATCATCTCCTCTTTAAAGTTCTGGTAATTGTTAGAACAATCAGCCCTTGCCTCCCAGATAGCTGTGCCCCACTCTCGAGCCCGGCCAGTAAGGAGTGATATGACGTAAGCAACCCGAGCTCTCTCTCTAGAGTATGTGTTGGGTTGGAGAGAGAACACAATATCACACTGGGTGAGAAAGGAGCGGCACTCCGTGGGCTGCCCGGAGTAACAAGGTGGGTTATTAACCCTAGGTTCCGGAGGCTCGGCAGACCAGGAAGTAACAGGTGGCACGAGACGAAGACTCTGGAACTGTCCAGAGAGGTCGGAAACTTGAGCGGCCAGGTTCTCCACGGCATGACGAGCAGCAGACAATTCCTGCTCGTGTCTGCCGAGCATGGCTCCTTGGATCTCGACGGCAGTGTTACGAGCGTCTGTAGTCGCTGGGTCCATTCTTTGGTCGGATCCTTCTGTTATGCAGGTGAATGAGGACCCAAAAGCGACTTGGCGAAAACAGAGTCTTTAATCCAGTAAAGGAAATATGCAATACTCCTAGACAAATCGGAGCGGGAAATAAAGCATAAAAACAATTCCACTCGTAATGACGAGAACAGACTGGAGACTCGATCATAAACTGTAGGTTGCCTCGGGAAGGCACTTGACCGTAGCAGACTCAGACACCTGCTCACCACGCAGCATCTGAGGGAAACACGACACGACAGGGCGATACAAAGACACAGCACGGTGAACAATATACAAGGATCCGACAGGACAGAAACGGAAAACAAGGGGAGAAATAGGGACTCTAATCAGGGGAAAAGATAGGGAACAGGAGTGGAAAGACTAAATGATTGATTAGGGGAATAGGAACAGCTGGGAGCAGGAACGGAACGATAGAGAGAAGAGAGAGAGGGAGGGAGAGAGAAAAAAGGGAACGAACCTAAAAAGACCAGCAGGGGGAAAACGAACAGAAGGAAAAGCAAAATGACAAGACAATATAAGACAAAACATGACAAATAACTTCACCATGTCCAATGTCTGCTTTTTTATATATACAGATTCAGATTCAGAAAACGTTAATGTCCTCAAGAGTGGCAATTCATCTTGCAGCAGTAATAAAACATATCACATATAAAACATAAATAGGCAGGTTAAGTACAATTAGTCCAACATTCTGTTAAGAAATGCATTCGGAATAAAAGAGTACTTGGGTAGGTACTCTGGTACTCTGTACCTGCGTCCAGACGAAAGGAGCTGGAATTCAGGGTGGAATGGATGGGAAGAGTCAACCTCTATTTTATTGGCCTTATGGAGGTCTCTGCCCAGGTAGAGATGACAGATCTTGCTGTTGCTGCCCCATTATTATTCTGCAAGTCTTGACAATCTTGCCCAACCTATTTGTCTGTGCAACCTTGATATTCCCAAAACAGCAGGTCACGAAGTAGGACAGAATGCTCTCAATTAAGGATTTATAAAAGAGAAACATGATTGTTAGATCAACATAAAAAAGTGCAGTTTCTGTAGGTGCCCTTCTTTGTGAGGCATTGGAAAACCTCCCTGGTCTTTGTGATTGAATCTCTATTTGAAATTCACTGCTCGACTGAGGCACCTTACAGATAATTAGGCTACACGTCCAAATAGGCTACACATACAAGTACCAGTCAAATGTTTGGACGCACATACTCATTCCAGGGTTTTTCTTCATTTTTACTGATTTCTACATTGTAGAATAATATTGAAGACATCAAAACTATGAAATAACACATATGGAATCATGTAGTAACCAAAAAAGTGTAAAACAAATCAAAATGTATTTTAGATTTTAGAATCTTCAAAGTAGCCACCCTTTGCATTGATGACAGCTTTGCATACTCTTGGCATTCTCACTCACTCACACTCGAGTGGCTGCTAACCCGGCCATGAAAAGGGGGGAAGCCTAACAATATTAGAGTGTGTCAGGATTTGGCCAGGGTTGTTCCGGTTTTTGGTCACTAGATGCCCCCATTGTGCCTTTTGACCTTTTGTTTTCCCTTGATCCCCATTATTATTTGCACCTGTGCCTCGTTTCCCCTGATTGTATTTAAACCCTTTGTTTTCCTCAGTTCTCTGCTCTGTGTTTGTATGTTAGCACCCAGCCCTAGTACTCTGAGAACTCTTGTTGATCCCGGTGGACTCTCTTGTGGAATTCTGTTTTTTTTGTTCTTGTTTGTTTGTTTGTTTTTGAGTATCTTTTGAGGCTTTTTGTGCTTTACCTTCCACCTTGTGGATTTACCTTTTTGTCTTGGAGGATTACCTTTGTTCTTGTGGAATTCCTTTTGAGGTTGTGGAGTTACATGTTTTCCTGAAGAACTTCAATTTTTACTTCATTAAATACACCGTCTCAAGTACTGCTGTGTCTGCCTCATCTTCTGGGTTCTGCCGACTATTCGTGGCTCAGTTGGTTAAGTGACTGTTTCTCACTCCGGGGACCCGGGTTCGTTACTGGGTCCTGACAGAGTGTAATGGCTTGAGAGCAGGCCATGTTGAAAAGTGATCTTTAGACATGTTATACTTTTCGTAGTTTTGTAATTTACTAAAACAAATGAGAAAATTGTGTTTGAAAAAGGTAAAGTTTTTGCTGTGAGCCAGTGGGGTAACCTAGGTAACCACAGGTTGTTTTCTCCACAGGCAGGCAGGGCCTCAATGTTCTACATGTACATTGAACAACAAAGCTGCTTCTCTGAATGTTTTGTATTTCTGTGTAGCAAAAAAATGGGGGTCAATGGGAAATAATTTTTGTTTTCCCCAATTTGTGGGATTGCAGTCGCTACAGTTTTAACTGACCAAATATCCCTTTTGGATAAATTGTTCCCTTTATGTACAGTAAGTTAGTCTTGCAATGCAATCAGCTCCTTGGCTGTGTCCTAATGTTAATGGTCTACCTGACTAGAGATGGTTGTTGGTTATTTTATCCTGTTACTATTTTATTTTTATCTCTTCGTACATTTTAACATGTTTTAATTGCATTGTTGGGAAAGAGCTCGTAAATAAGCATTGCACGGTAAAATCTACACTTGTTGTATTCGGCGCATATGACAAATACAATTTGATTTGATTTTCAGTGCATTGATACAAATACACTGGTTGATTAGCCACTTGTAAGAAGTCGTGTAGGTGCTATAAAAATGTCTAACCTACAGTGGGTTAAGTAACCACTGTCTAATGAATCACAGCGACCCAACTCTCACATGTTAACCACATGAAATGCCACTAACGATCCCCCATGCATTATAGAAATGTTTTTTTTCTCTTTCACACAAAATGTTAAACACTAATCATCAAGTTGGCACAGGCAATTAAATGTGTTATAGGGCCACAGCACAGGGACATTTTAATTGTAGGAGGAAGGTTGTCCTTTGAAAAACAGATAAGAAAAGAGAGAGACAAGAGACAGAGAGACAGAGAGAGAGCGAGAGAGAGACAGAGAGAGAGACAGAGCGAGAGACAGAGAGAGAGAGAGAGAGAGAGAGAGAGAACTTGCTAGATATAAAAACTTCTTATTAAGTTTTATGTTGCCGTATAAGCATTCATAATACCTTATGAAACTTCATAATGAAGCAATACGATGTGGTTATCATACCTTGCTACCTTAAGACCTCTACATCGCTCTGGGGAAGAGCATCTACTATATTACTAGAATGTTGAATGTAAATGTGCGTACACTTACCAAACATCTAGCGTACATCTACTGTAGCATACATCTAGCAAACACCTAGCGTACATCTACTGTAGCAAACATCTAGCGTACATCTACTGTACCATACATCTAGCATACATCTAGCATACATCTACTGTAGCAAACATCTAGCATACATCTACTGTAGCAAACATCTAGCAAACATCTAGCGTACATCTACTGTAGCAAACATCTAGCAAACATCTAGGGTACATCTACTGTAGCAAATATCTAGCAAACATCTAGCGTACATCTACTGTAGCAAACATCTAGCAAACATCTACTGTAGCATACATCTAGCAAACACCTAGCGTACATCTACTATAGCAAACATCTAGCAAACATCTAGCGTACATCTACTGTAGCATACATCTAGCGTAGCATACATCTAGCAAACACCTAGTACATCTACTGTAGCATACATCTAGCAAACACCTAGTGTACATCTACTGTAGCATACATCTAGCAAACATCTAGCATACATCTACTGTACCATACATCTAGCAAACATCTAGCATACATCTACTGTACCATACATCTAGCAAACATCTAGCGTACATCTACTGTAGCATACATCTAGCAAACATCTAGCGTACATCTACTGTAGCATACATCTAGCAAACATCTAGCATACATCTACTGTAGCATACATCTAGCATACATCTAGCGTACATCTACTGTAGCATACATCTAGCAAACACCTAGCGTACATCTACTGTAGCATAAATCTAGCAAACATCTAGCGTACATCTACTGTAGCATACATCTAGCAAACATCTAGCGTACATCTACTGTAGCATACATCTAGCAAACATCTAGCGTACATCTACTGTAGGATACATCTAGCAAACATCGAGCGTACATCTACTGTAGCATACATCTAGCGTACATCTACTGTAGCATACATCTAGCAAACACCTAGCGTACATCTACTGTGGCATACATCTAGCAAACATCTAGCGTACATCTACTTTAGCATACATCTAGCGTACATCTGCTGTAGCATACATCTAGCAAACACCTAGCGTACATCTACTGTAGCATACATCTAGCAAACATCTAGCATACATCTACTGTAGCATACATCTAGCAAACATCTAGCGTACATCTACTGTAGCATACATCTAGCAAACATCTAGAGTACATCTACTGTAGCATATATCTAGCAAACATCTAGCGTACATCTACTGTAGCATACATCTAGCAAACATCTAGCGTACATCTACTGTACCATACATCTAGCAAACATCTAGCGTACATCTACTGTACCATACATCTAGCAAACATCTAGCGTACATCTACTGTAGCATACATCTAGCAAACATCTAGCGTACATCTACTGTAGCATACATCTAGCAAACATCTAGCGTACATCTACTGTAGCATACATCTAGCAAACATCTAGCGTCTACATCTACTGTAGCATATATCTAGCAAACATCTAGCGTACATCTACTGTACCATACATCTAGCAAACATCTAGCGTACATCTACTGTAGCAAACATCTAGCAAACATCTAGAGTACATCTACTGTAGCATACATCTAGCGTACATCTACTGTAGCATACATCTAGCAAACATCTAGCGTACATCTACTGTAGCATACATCTAGCAAACATCTAGCAAACATCTAGCGTACATCTACTGTAGCATACATCTAGCAAACATCTAGAGTACATCTACTGTAGCATATATCTAGCAAACATCTAGCGTACATCTACTGTAGCATACATCTAGCAAACATCTAGCGTACATCTACTGTAGCATACATCTAGCAAACATCTAGCGTACATCTACTGTAGCATACATCTAGCAAACATCTAGCGTACATCTACTGTACCATACATCTAGCATACATCTAGCGTACATCTACTGTAGCAAACATCTAGCGTACATCTACTGTAGCATACATCTAGCAAACATCTAGCGTACATCTACTGTAGCATACATCTAGCAAACATCTAGCGTACATCTACTGTAGCATACATCTAGCAAACATCTAGCGTACATCTACTGTAGCATACATCTAGCAAACATCTACTGTAGCATACATCTAGCGTACATCTACTGTAGCATACATCTAGCGTACATCTACTGTAGCAAACATCTAGCGTACATCTACTGTAGCATACATCTAGCGTACATCTACTGTAGCATACATCTAGCGTACATCTACTGTAGCATACATCTAGCGTACATCTACTGTAGCAAACATCTAGCGTTCATCTACTGTAGCATACATCTAGCGTACATCTACTGTAGCATACATCTAGTGTACATCTACTATACATCTAGCGTACATCTACTGTAGCATACATCTAGCAAACATCTAGCGTACATCTACTGTAGCATACATCTAGCAAACATCTAGCGTACATCTACTGTAGCATACATCTAGCAAACATCTAGCGTACATCTACTGTAGCATACATCTAGCAAACATCTAGCGTACATCTACTGTAGCATACATCTAGCAAACATCTAGCGTACATCTACTGTAGCATACATCTAGCAAACATCTAGCGTACATCTACTGTACCATAAATCTAGCAAACATCTAGCGTACATCTACTGTAGCATACATCTAGCAAACATCTAGCGTACATCTACTGTAGCATACATCTAGCATACATCTATCGTACATCTAGCGTACATCTAGCGTACATCTACTGTAGCATACATCTAGCAAACATCTAGCGTACATCTACTGTACCATACATCTAGCAATCATCTAGCGTACACTTACCATACATCTAGCAAACATCTAGCATACATCTACTGTAGCGTACATCTAGCATACATCTACTGTAGCATACATCTAGCAAACATCTAGCGTACATCTACTGTAGCATACATCTATCGTACATCTAGCGTACATCTAGCGTACATCTACTGTAGCATACATCTAGCGTACATCTAGCGTACATCTAGCGTACATCTACTGTAGCATACATCTAGCATACATCTATCGTACATCTAGCATACATCTAGCGTACATCTACTGTAGCGTACATCTAGCGTACATCTAGCATACATCTAGCATACATCTACTGTAGCAAACATCTAGCATACATCTACTGTAGCAAACATCTAGCAAACATCTAGCGTACATCTACTGTAGCAAACATCTAGCAAACATCTAGGGTACATCTACTGTAGCAAATATCTAGCAAACATCTAGCGTACATCTACTGTAGCAAACATCTAGCAAACATCTACTGTAGCATACATCTACCAAACACCTAGCGTACATCTACTGTAGCAAACATCTAGCAAACATCTAGCGTACATCTACTGTAGCATACATCTAGCGTACATCTACTGTAGCATACATCTAGCAAACACCTAGTGTACATCTACTGTAGCATACATCTAGCAAACATCTAGCATACATCTACTGTACCATACATCTAGCAAACATCTAGCATACATCTACTGTACCATACATCTAACAAACATCTAGCTTACATCTACTGTAGCATACATCTAGCAAACATCTAGCGTACATCTACTGTAGCATACATCTAGCAAACATCTAGCATACATCTACTGTAGCATACATCTAGCATACATCTAGCGTACATCTACTGTAGCATACATCTAGCAAACACCTAGCGTACATCTACTGTAGCATACATCTAGCAAACATCTAGCGTACATCTACTGTAGCATACATCTAGCAAACACCTAGCGTACATCTACTGTGGCATACATCTAACAAACATCTAGCGTACATCTACTTTAGCATACATCTAGCGTACATCTGCTGTAGCATACATCTAGCAAACACCTAGCGTACATCTACTGTAGCATACATCTAGCAAACATCTAGCATACATCTACTGTAGCATACATCTAGCAAACATCTAGCGTACATCTACTGTAGCATACATCTAGCAAACATCTAGAGTACATCTACTGTAGCATATATCTAGCAAACATCTAGCGTACATCTACTGTAGCATACATCTAGCAAACATCTAGCGTACATCTACTGTACCATACATCTAGCAAACATCTAGCGTACATCTACTGTAGCATACATCTAGCAAACATCTAGCGTACATCTACTGTAGCATACATCTAGCAAACATCTAGCGTACATCTACTGTAGCATACATCTAGCAAACATCTAGCGTACATCTACTGTAGCATACATCTAGCAAACATCTAGCGTACATCTACTGTAGCATATATCTAGCAAACATCTAGCGTACATCTACTGTACCATACATCTAGCATACATCTAGCGTACATCTACTGTAGCAAACATCTAGCGTACATCTACTGTAGCATACATCTAGCAAACATCTAGCATCTACTGTAGCATACATCTAGCAAACATCTACATCTACTGTAGCATACATCTAGCAAACATCTAGCATCTACTGTAGCATACATCTAGCAAACATCTAGAGTACATCTACTGTAGCATATATCTAGCAAACATCTAGCGTACATCTACTGTAGCATACATCTAGCAAACATCTAGCGTACATCTACTGTAACATACATCTACTGTACCATACATCTAGCAAACATCTAGCGTACATCTACTGTAGCATACATCTAGCAAACATCTAGCGTACATCTACTGTAGCATACATCTAGCAAACATCTAGCGTACATCTACTGTAGCATACATCTAGCAAACATCTAGCGTACATCTACTGTAGCATACATCTAGCAAACATCTAGCGTACATCTACTGTAGCATACATCTAGCAAACATCTAGCGTACATCTACTGTAGCATACATCTATCTAGCGTACATCTACTGTAGCATACATCTAGCAAACATCTAGCGTACATCTACTGTAGCATACATCTAGCAAACATCTGTAGCATACATCTAGCGTACATCTACTGTAGCATACATCTAGCAAACATCTAGCGTACATCTACTGTAGCAACATCTAGCATCTAGCGTACATCTACTGTAGCATACATCTAGCAAACATCTAGCGTACATCTACTGTAGCATACATCTAGCAAACATCTAGCGTACATCTACTGTAGCATACATCTAGCAAACATCTAGCGTACATCTACTGTAGCATACATCTAGCAAACATCTAGCGTACATCTACTGTAGCATACATCTAGCAAACATCTAGCACATCTACTGTACCATACATCTAGCAAACATCTAGCATACATCTACTACATCTAGCAAACATCTAGCGTACATCTACTGTAGCATACATCTAGCAAACATCTAGCGTACATCTACTGTAGCATACATCTAGCAAACATCTAGCATACATCTACTGTAGCATACATCTAGCAAACATCTAGCGTACATCTACTGTAGCATACATCTAGCAAACAGCGTCATCTACTGTAGCATACATCTAGCAAACATCTAGCATCTACTGTAGCATACATCTAGCAATCTACACAAACATCTAGCGTACATCTACTAGCATACATCTAGCGTACATCTACTGTAGCATACATCTAGCAAACATCTACTGCGCATACATCTAGCTGTAGCATACATCTAGCAAAATCTACTGTAGCATCATCTAGCGTACATCTACTGTAGCATACATCTAGCAAACATCTAGCGTACATCTACTGTAGCATACATCTAGCAAACATCTAGCGTACATCTACTGTAGCATACATCTAGCAAACATCTAGCGTACATCTACTGTAGCATACATCTAGCAAACATCTAGCGTACATCTACTGTAGCATACATCTAGCAAACATCTAGCGTACATCTACTGTAGCATACATCTAGCAAACATCTAGCGTACATCTACTGTAGCATACATCTAGCAAACATCTAGCGTACATCTACTGTAGCATACATCTAGCAAACATCTAGCGTACATCTACTGTAGCATACATCTAGCAAACATCTAGCGTACATCTACTGTAGCATACATCTAGCAAACATCTAGCGTACATCTACTGTAGCATACATCTAGCAAACATCTAGCGTACATCTACTGTAGCATACATCTAGCAAACATCTAGCGTACATCTACTGTAGCATACATCTAGCAAACATCTAGCGTACATCTACTGTAGCATACATCTAGCAAACATCTAGCGTACATCTACTGTAGCATACATCTAGCAAACATCTAGCGTACATCTACTGTAGCATACATCTAGCAAACATCTAGCGTACATCTACTGTAGCATACATCTAGCAAACATCTAGCGTACATCTACTGTAGCATACATCTAGCAAACATCTAGCGTACATCTACTGTAGCATACATCTAGCAAACATCTAGCGTACATCTACTGTAGCATACATCTAGCAAACATCTAGCGTACATCTACTGTAGCATACATCTAGCAAACATCTAGCGTACATCTACTGTAGCATACATCTAGCAAACATCTAGCGTACATCTACTGTAGCATACATCTAGCAAACATCTAGCGTACATCTACTGTAGCATACATCTAGCAAACATCTAGCGTACATCTACTGTACCATACATCTAGCATACATCTAGCGTACATCTACTGTAGCATACTGTGCAAACATCTAGCGTACATCTACTGTAGCATACATCTAGCAAACATCTAGCGTACATCTACTGTAGCATACATCTAGCAAACATCTAGCGTACATCTACTGTAGCATACATCTAGCAAACATCTAGCGTACATCTACTGTAGCATACATCTAGCAAACATCTACTGTAGCATACATCTAGCGTACATCTACTGTAGCATACATCTAGCGTACATCTACTGTAGCAAACATCTAGCGTACATCTACTGTAGCATACATCTAGCGTACATCTACTGTAGCATACATCTAGCGTACATCTACTGTAGCATACATCTAGCGTACATCTACTGTAGCAAACATCTAGCGTTCATCTACTGTAGCATACATCTAGCGTACATCTACTGTAGCATACATCTAGTGTACATCTACTATACATCTAGCGTACATCTACTGTAGCATACATCTAGCAAACATCTAGCGTACATCTACTGTAGCATACATCTAGCAAACATCTAGCGTACATCTACTGTAGCATACATCTAGCAAACATCTAGCGTACATCTACTGTAGCATACATCTAGCAAACATCTAGCGTACATCTACTGTAGCATACATCTAGCAAACATCTAGCGTACATCTACTGTATCATACATCTAGCAAACATCTAGCGTACATCTACTGTAGCATACATCTAGCAAACATCTAGCGTACATCTACTGTAGCATACATCTAGCAAACATCTAGCGTACATCTACTGTAGCATACATCTAGCATAATCTATCTGTAGCACATCTAGCGTAATCTAGCGTACATCTACTGTAGCATACATCTAGCAAACATCTAGCGTACATCTACTGTACCATACATCTAGCAAACATCTAGCGTACATCTACCATACATCTAGCAAACATCTAGCATACATCTACTGTAGCGTACATCTAGCATACATCTACTGTAGCATACATCTAGCAAACATCTAGCGTACATCTACTGTAGCATACATCTAGCATACATCTATCGTACATCTAGCGTACATCTAGCGTACATCTACTGTAGCATACATCTAGCAAACATCTAGCGTACATCTACTGTACCATACATCTAGCAATCATCTAGCGTACACTTACCATACATCTAGCAAACATCTAGCATACATCTACTGTAGCGTACATCTAGCATACATCTACTGTAGCATACATCTAGCAAACATCTAGCGTACATCTACTGTAGCATACATCTATCGTACATCTAGCGTACATCTAGCGTACATCTACTGTAGCATACATCTAGCGTACATCTAGCGTACATCTACTGTAGCATACATCTAGCATACATCTATCGTACATCTAGCATACATCTAGCGTACATCTACTGTAGCGTACATCTAGCGTACATCTAGCATACATCTAGCATACATCTACTGTAGCAAACATCTAGCATACATCTACTGTAGCAAACATCTAGCAAACATCTAGCGTACATCTACTGTAGCAAACATCTAGCAAACATCTAGGGTACATCTACTGTAGCAAATATCTAGCAAACATCTAGCGTACATCTACTGTAGCAAACATCTAGCAAACATCTACTGTAGCATACATCTAGCAAACATCTAGCGTACATCTACTGTAGCAAACATCTAGCAAACATCTAGCGTACATCTACTGTCTAGCATACATCTAGCGTACATCTACTGTAGCATACATCTAGCAAACACCTAGTGTACATCTACTGTAGCATACATCTAGCAAACATCTAGCATACATCTACTGTACCATACATCTAGCAAACATCTAGCATACATCTACTGTACCATACATCTAGCAAACATCTAGCGTACATCTACTGTAGCATACATCTAGCAAACATCTAGCGTACATCTACTGTAGCATACATCTAGCAAACATCTAGCATACATCTACTGTAGCATACATCTAGCATACATCTAGCGTACATCTACTGTAGCATACATCTAGCAAACACCTAGCGTACATCTACTGTAGCATACATCTAGCAAACATCTAGCGTACATCTACTGTAGCATACATCTAGCAAACACCTAGCGTACATCTACTGTGGCATACATCTAACAAACATCTAGCGTACATCTACTTTAGCATACATCTAGCGTACATCTGCTGTAGCATACATCTAGCAAACACCTAGCGTACATCTACTGTAGCATACATCTAGCAAACATCTAGCATACATCTACTGTAGCATACATCTAGCAAACATCTAGCGTACATCTACTGTAGCATACATCTAGCAAACATCTAGAGTACATCTACTGTAGCATATATCTAGCAAACATCTAGCGTACATCTACTGTAGCATACATCTAGCAAACATCTAGCGTACATCTACTGTACCATACATCTAGCAAACATCTAGCGTACATCTACTGTAGCATACATCTAGCAAACATCTAGCGTACATCTACTGTAGCATACATCTAGCAAACATCTAGCGTACATCTACTGTAGCATACATCTAGCAAACATCTAGCGTACATCTACTGTAGCATACATCTAGCAAACATCTAGCGTACATCTACTGTAGCATATATCTAGCAAACATCTAGCGTACATCTACTGTACCATACATCTAGCATACATCTAGCGTACATCTACTGTAGCAAACATCTAGCGTACATCTACTGTAGCATACATCTAGCGTACATCTACTGTAGCATACATCTAGCAAACATCTAGCGTACATCTACTGTAGCATACATCTAGCAAACATCTAGCGTACATCTACTGTAGCATACATCTAGCAAACATCTAGAGTACATCTACTGTAGCATATATCTAGCAAACATCTAGCGTACATCTACTGTAGCATACATCTAGCAAACATCTAGCGTACATCTACTGTAACATACATCTACTGTACCATACATCTAGCAAACATCTAGCGTACATCTACTGTAGCATACATCTAGCAAACATCTAGCGTACATCTACTGTAGCATACATCTAGCAAACATCTAGCGTACATCTACTGTAGCATACATCTAGCAAACATCTAGCGTACATCTACTGTAGCATACATCTAGCGTAATCTACTGTAGCATACATCTAGCAAACATCTAGCGTACATCTACTGTAGCATACATCTAGCAAACATCTAGCGTACATCTACTGTAGCATACATCTAGCAAACATCTAGCGTACATCTACTGTAGCATACATCTAGCAAACATCTACTGTAGCATACATCTAGCGTACATCTACTGTAGCATACATCTAGCGTACATCTACTGTAGCAAACATCTAGCGTACATCTACTGTAGCATACATCTAGCGTACATCTACTGTAGCATACATCTAGCGTACATCTACTGTAGCATACATCTAGCGTACATCTACTGTAGCAAACATCTAGCGTTCATCTACTGTAGCATACATCTAGCGTACATCTACTGTAGCATACATCTAGTGTACATCTACTATACATCTAGCGTACATCTACTGTAGCATACATCTAGCAAACATCTAGCGTACATCTACTGTAGCATACATCTAGCAAACATCTAGCGTACATCTACTGTAGCATACATCTAGCGTACATCTACTGTAGCATACATCTAGCGTACATCTACTGTAGCATACATCTAGCGTACATCTACTGTAGCAAACATCTAGCGTTCATCTACTGTAGCATACATCTAGCGTACATCTACTGTAGCATACATCTAGTGTACATCTACTATACATCTAGCGTACATCTACTGTAGCATACATCTAGCAAACATCTAGCGTACATCTACTGTAGCATACATCTAGCAAACATCTAGCGTACATCTACTGTAGCATACATCTAGCAAACATCTAGCGTACATCTACTGTAGCATATATCTAGCAAACATCTAGCGTACATCTACTGTAGCATACATCTAGCAAACATCTAGCGTACATCTACTGTAGCATACATCTAGCAAACATCTAGCGTACATCTACTGTAGCATACATCTAGCAAACATCTAGCGTACATCTACTGTAGCATACATCTAGCAAACATCTAGCGTACATCTACTGTAGCATACATCTAGCATACATCTATCGTACATCTAGCGTACATCTAGCGTACATCTACTGTAGCATACATCTAGCAAACATCTAGCGTACATCTACTGTACCATACATCTAGCAATCATCTAGCGTACACTTACCATACATCTAGCAAACATCTAGCATACATCTACTGTAGCGTACATCTAGCATACATCTACTGTAGCATACATCTAGCAAACATCTAGCGTACATCTACTGTAGCATACATCTATCGTACATCTAGCGTACATCTAGCGTACATCTACTGTAGCATACATCTAGCGTACATCTAGCGTACATCTAGCGTACATCTACTGTAGCATACATCTAGCATACATCTATCGTACATCTAGCATACATCTAGCGTACATCTACTGTAGCGTACATCTAGCGTACATCTAGCATACATCTAGCATACATCTAGCGTACATCTAGCATACATCTACAGTAGCATACATCTACAGTAGCATACATCTAGCATACATCTACATGAACATACATCTAGCATACATCTAGCATACATCTAGCATACATCTACAGTAGCATACATCTACAGTAGCATACATCTAGCATACATCTACATGAACATACATCTAGCATACGTCCACAGCAGTATACATATATCGTACATCTAGCAAACATCTAGCGTACATCTAGGGTACAGCTTGCATACTTCTAGCATACATCTACAGTAGCATACATCTTAGTGTACATCTAGCAGACATTTAGTGTACATCTACTGTACATCTAGCATACATCTACAGTAGCATACATCTACAGTAGCATATATCTACAGTAGCATACATCTAGCAAACACCTAGTGTACATCTACTGTAGCATACATCTAGCAAACATCTAGCATACATCTACTGTACCATACATCTAGCAAACATCTAGCATACATCTACTGTACCATACATCTAACAAACATCTAGCTTACATCTACTGTAGCATACATCTAGCAAACATCTAGCGTACATCTACTGTAGCATACATCTAGCAAACATCTAGCATACATCTACTGTAGCATACATCTAGCATACATCTAGCGTACATCTACTGTAGCATACATCTAGCAAACACCTAGCGTACATCTACTGTAGCATACATCTAGCAAACATCTAGCGTACATCTACTGTAGCATACATCTAGCAAACACCTAGCGTACATCTACTGTGGCATACATCTAACAAACATCTAGCGTACATCTACTTTAGCATACATCTAGCGTACATCTGCTGTAGCATACATCTAGCAAACACCTAGCGTACATCTACTGTAGCATACATCTAGCAAACATCTAGCATACATCTACTGTAGCATACATCTAGCAAACATCTAGCGTACATCTACTGTAGCATACATCTAGCAAACATCTAGAGTACATCTACTGTAGCATATATCTAGCAAACATCTAGCGTACATCTACTGTAGCATACATCTAGCAAACATCTAGCGTACATCTACTGTACCATACATCTAGCAAACATCTAGCGTACATCTACTGTAGCATACATCTAGCAAACATCTAGCGTACATCTACTGTAGCATACATCTAGCAAACATCTAGCGTACATCTACTGTAGCATACATCTAGCAAACATCTAGCGTACATCTACTGTAGCATACATCTAGCAAACATCTAGCGTACATCTACTGTAGCATACATCTAGCAAACATCTAGCGTACATCTACTGTAGCATACATCTAGCAAACATCTAGCGTACATCTACTGTAGCATATATCTAGCAAACATCTAGCGTACATCTACTGTAGCAAACATCTAGCGTACATCTACTGTAGCATACATCTAGCGTACATCTACTGTAGCATACATCTAGCAAACATCTAGCGTACATCTACTGTAGCATACATCTAGCAAACATCTAGCGTACATCTACTGTAGCATACATCTAGCAAACATCTAGAGTACATCTACTGTAGCATATATCTAGCAAACATCTAGCGTACATCTACTGTAGCATACATCTAGCAAACATCTAGCGTACATCTACTGTAACATACATCTACTGTACCATACATCTAGCAAACATCTAGCGTACATCTACTGTAGCATACATCTAGCAAACATCTAGCGTACATCTACTGTAGCATACATCTAGCAAACATCTAGCGTACATCTACTGTAGCATACATCTAGCAAACATCTAGCGTACATCTACTGTAGCATACATCTAGCAAACATCTAGCGTACATCTACTGTAGCATACATCTAGCAAACATCTAGCGTACATCTACTGTACCATACATCTAGCATACATCTAGCGTACATCTACTGTAGCAAACATCTAGCGTACATCTACTGTAGCATACATCTAGCAAACATCTAGCGTACATCTACTGTAGCATACATCTAGCAAACATCTAGCGTACATCTACTGTAGCATACATCTAGCAAACATCTAGCGTACATCTACTGTAGCATACATCTAGCAAACATCTACTGTAGCATACATCTAGCGTACATCTACTGTAGCATACATCTAGCGTACATCTACTGTAGCAAACATCTAGCGTACATCTACTGTAGCATACATCTAGCGTACATCTACTGTAGCATACATCTAGCGTACATCTACTGTAGCATACATCTAGCGTACATCTACTGTAGCAAACATCTAGCGTTCATCTACTGTAGCATACATCTAGCGTACATCTACTGTAGCATACATCTAGTGTACATCTACTATACATCTAGCGTACATCTACTGTAGCATACATCTAGCAAACATCTAGCGTACATCTACTGTAGCATACATCTAGCAAACATCTAGCGTACATCTACTGTAGCATACATCTAGCGTACATCTACTGTAGCATACATCTAGCGTACATCTACTGTAGCATACATCTAGCGTACATCTACTGTAGCAAACATCTAGCGTTCATCTACTGTAGCATACATCTAGCGTACATCTACTGTAGCATACATCTAGTGTACATCTACTATACATCTAGCGTACATCTACTGTAGCATACATCTAGCAAACATCTAGCGTACATCTACTGTAGCATACATCTAGCAAACATCTAGCGTACATCTACTGTAGCATACATCTAGCAAACATCTAGCGTACATCTACTGTAGCATACATCTAGCAAACATCTAGCGTACATCTACTGTAGCATACATCTAGCAAACATCTAGCGTACATCTACTGTAGCATACATCTAGCAAACATCTAGCGTACATCTACTGTACCATAAATCTAGCAAACATCTAGCGTACATCTACTGTAGCATACATCTAGCAAACATCTAGCGTACATCTACTGTAGCATACATCTAGCATACATCTATCGTACATCTAGCGTACATCTAGCGTACATCTACTGTAGCATACATCTAGCAAACATCTAGCGTACATCTACTGTACCATACATCTAGCAATCATCTAGCGTACACTTACCATACATCTAGCAAACATCTAGCATACATCTACTGTAGCGTACATCTAGCATACATCTACTGTAGCATACATCTAGCAAACATCTAGCGTACATCTACTGTAGCATACATCTATCGTACATCTAGCGTACATCTAGCGTACATCTACTGTAGCATACATCTAGCGTACATCTACATTTACATTACATTTAAGTCATTTAGCAGACGCTCTTATCCAGAGCGACTTACAAATTGGTGCATTCACCTTATGACATCCAGTGGGACAGTCACTTAACAATAGTGCATCTAAAACTTAGGGGGGGTGGGGTGAGAGGGATTACTTAACCTATCCTAGGTATTCCTTAAAGAGGTGGGGTTTCAGGTGTCTCCGGAAGGTGGTGATTGACTCCGCTGTCCTGGCGTCGTGAGGGAGTTTGTTCCACCATTGGGGGGCCAGGGCAGCGAACAGTTTTGGGCTGAGCGGGAGCTGTACTTCCTCAGTGGTAGGGAGGCGAGCAGGCCAGAGGTGGATGAACGCAGTGCCCTTGTTTGGGTGTAGGGCCTGATCAGAGCCTGGAGGTACTGAGGTGCCGTTCCCCTCACAGCTCTAGGCAAGCACCATGGTCTTGTAGCGGATGCGAGCTTCAACTGGAAGCCAGTGGAGAGAACGGAGCAGCGGGGTGACGTGAGAGAACTTGGGAAGGTTGAACACCAGACGGGCTGCGGCGTTCTGGATGAGTTGAAGGGGTTTAATGGCACAGGCTAGCCCAGCCAACAGCGAGTTGCAGTAATCCAGACGGGAGATGACAAGTGCCTGGATTAGGACCTGCGCCGCTTCCTGTGTGAGGCAGGGTCGTACTCTGCGGATGTTGTAGAGCATGAACCTACAGGAACGGGCCACCGCCTTGATGTTAGTTGAGAACGACAGGGTGTTGTCCAGGATCACACCAACATTCTTGGCGCTCTGGGAGGAGGACACAGTGGAGTTGTCAACCGTGATGGCGAGATCATGGAACGGGCAGTCCTTCCCCGGGAGGAAGAGCAGCTCCGTCTTGCCGAGGTTCAGCTTGAGGTGGTGATCCGTCATCCACACTGATATGTCTGCCAGACATGCAGAGATGCGATTCGCCACCTGGTCATCAGAAGGGGGAAAGGAGAAGATTAATTGTGTGTCGTCTGCATAGCAATGATAAGAGAGACCATGTGAGGTTATGACAGAGCCAAGTGACTTGGTGTATAGCGAGAATAGGAGAGGGCCAAGAACAGAGCCCTGGGGGACACCAGTGGTGAGAGCGCGTGGTGAGGAGACAGATTCTCGCCACGCCACCTGGTAGGAGCGACCTGTCAGGTAGGACAATCCAAGCGTGGGCTAGCGGAGATGCCCAACTCGGAGAGGGTGGAGAGGAGGATCTGATGGTTCACAGTATCGAAGGCAGCCGATAGATCTAGAAGGATGAGAGCAGAGGAGAGAGAGTTAGCTTTAGCAGTGCGGAGCGCCTCCGTGATACAGAGGAGAGCAGTCTCAGTTGAATGACTAGTCTTGAAACCTGACTGATTTGGATCAAGAAGGTCATTCAGAGAGAGATAGCGGGAGAGCTGGCCAAGGACGGCACGTTCAAGAGTTTTGGAGAGAAAAGAAAGAAGGGATACTGGTCTGTAATTGTTGACATCGGAGGGATCGAGTGTAGGTTTTTTCAGAAGGGGTGCAACTCTCGCTCTCTGAAGACGGAAGGGACGTAGCCAACGGTCAGGGATGAGTTGATGAGCGAGGTGAGGTAAGGGAGAAGGTCTCCGGAAATGGTCTGGAGAAGAGAGGAGGGGATAGGGTCAAGCGGGCAGGTTGTTGGGCGGCCGGCCGTCTACAAGACGCAGATTTCATCTGGAGAGAGAGGGAGAAAGAGGTCAGAGCATAGGGTAGGGCAGTGTGAGCAGAACCAGCGGTGTCGTTTGACTTAGCAAACGAGGATCGGATGTCGTCGACCTTCTTTTCAAAATGGTTGCAAAGTCATCTGCAGAGAGGGAGGAGGGGGGAGGGGGCGGAGGATTCAGGAGGGAGGAGAAGGTGGCAAAGAGCTTCCTAGGGTTAGAGGCAGAAGCTTGGAATTTAGCGTGGTAGAAAGTGGCTTTAGCAGCAGAGACAGAGGAGGAAAATGTAGAGAGGAGGGAGTGAAAGGATGCCAGGTCCGCTGGGAGGCATTTTCTCCATTTCCGCTCGGCTGCCCGGAGCCCTGTTCTGTGAGCTCGCAATGAGTCATCGAGCCACGGAGCGGGAGGGAGGACCGATCTACCTGGAGGATAGGGGACATAGAGAGTCAAGGGATGCAGAGAGGGAGGAGAGGAGGGTTGAGGAGGCAGAATCAGGAGATAGGTGGGAGAAGGTTTGAGCAGGGAAGAGATGATAGGATGGAAGAGGAGAGAGTAGCGGGGGAGAGAGAGCGAAGGTTGGGACGGCGCGATACCATCCGCGTAGGGGCAGTGTGGGAGGTGTTGGATGAGAGCGAGAGGGAAAAGGATACAAGGCAGTGGTCGGAGACTTGGAGGGGAGTTGCAATGAGGTTAGTGGAAGAACAGCATCTAGTAAAGATGAGGTCGAGCGTATTGCCTCTTGTGAGTAGGGGGGAAGGTGAGAGGGTGAGGTCAAAAGAGGAGAGGAGTGGAAAGAAGGAGGCAGAGAGGAAAGAGTCAAAGGTAGACGTGGGGAGGTTAAAGTCGCCCAGAACTGTGAGAGGTGAGCCGTCCTCAGGAAAGGAGCTTATCAAGGCATCAAGCTCATTGATGAACTCTCCGAGGAACCTGGAGGGCGATAAATGATAAGGATGTTAATCTTGAAAGGGCTAGTGACTGTGACAGCATGGAATTCAAAGGAGGCGATAGACAGATGGGTAAGGGGAGAAATCTAGAGAATGACCACTTGGGAGAGATGAGGATCCCTGTGCCACCACCCCTGACCAGACGCTCTCGGGGTGTGCGAGAACACGTGGGCGGACGAAGAGAGAGCAGTAGGAGTAGCAGTGTTGTCTGTGGTGATCCATGTTTCCGTCAGGGCCAAGAAGTCGAGGGACTGGAGGGAGGCATGGGCTGAGATGAACTCTGCCTTGTTGACCGCAGATTGGCAGTTCCAGAGGCTACCGGAGACCTGGAACTCCACGTGGGTCTGCGCTGGGACCACCAGAGTAGGGTGGCATCGGCCACGCGGTGAGGAGCGTTTGTATGGTCTGTGCAGAGAGGAGAGAACATAAACCGACACATAGTCGACAGGCTACAGAAGAGGCTACGCTAATGCAAAGGAGATTGGAATGACAAGTGGACTACACGTCTCGAATGTTCAGAAAGTTAATCTACGTAGCAAGAATCTTATTGACTAAAATGATTAAAATGATACAGTACTGCTGAAGTAGGCCAGCTGGCAGTGGGTGCGTTGTTGACACTACACTAATCAAGTCGTTCCGTTGAGTGTAATAGTTTCTGCAGTGTTGCTATTCGGGGCTAGCAGGCTAGCTAGCAGTGTTGTTTACTTACGTTGCGTTAAAAGAACGACAATAGATAGCTAGCGAACCTAGAAAATCGCTCTAGACTACACAATTATCTTTGATACAAAGACTAGCTAAGTATCTAGCTACGATCAAACAAATCAAACCGTTGTACTGTAATGAAAATGAAGTGAAAATGTGATACAACCTGTGAATGCGACCGGGTAGTTGAGTTCTATACAGAAGACGTTGGCTAGCGTTGGCTAGCTGTTGGCTATCTAGCAGAGTTGGCTAGCTAGCAGAGTCACCTACGTTAAGGACGACAAATAGCTGGCTAGCTAACCTCGGTAAATTAAGATAATCACTCTAAGACTACACACTCTAAACCTAAACAACACAATTATCTTGGATACGATGATACATGATACGAAGACAGCAAAGACAGCTATGTAGCTAGCTGACACTAAACTAATCAAGTCGTTCAGTTGAGTGTAACAGTTTCTCCAGTGCAGCTAATCAGTGGACGTTAGCTGGCTAGTGAAGACTAGTGAAGACTACGTTAGGACGGCGAAATACGATAATTACGCAATTATCTTTTGATACAAAGACGGCTATGTAGCTAGCTGAGAAGAAATTGCTAAGATAAGACAAATCAAACCGTTGTGATATAATGAAATATAATGAAAAAGTTATACTACCCGTTGGACCGACGTGCAGATGCGACCACTCTCTCCAACCGGAACCGGAAACGGAACCATCTAGCGTACATCTAGCGTACATCTACTGTAGCATACATCTAGCATACATCTATCGTACATCTAGCATACATCTAGCGTACATCTACTGTAGCGTACATCTAGCGTACATCTAGCATACATCTAGCATACATCTAGCGTACATCTAGCATACATCTACAGTAGCATACATCTACAGTAGCATACATCTAGCATACATCTACATGAACATACATCTAGCATACATCTAGCATACATCTAGCATACATCTACAGTAGCATACATCTACAGTAGCATACATCTAGCATACATCTACATGAACATACATCTAGCATACGTCCACAGCAGTATACATATATCGTACATCTAGCAAACATCTAGCGTACATCTAGGGTACAGCTTGCATACTTCTAGCATACATCTACAGTAGCATACATCTTAGTGTACATCTAGCAGACATTTAGTGTACATCTACTGTACATCTAGCATACATCTACAGTAGCATACATCTACAGTAGCATATATCTACAGTAGCATACATCTAGCATACATCCGTACATCTAGCTTACATCTAGCATACATCTGCGTCCCCTCCTGACTTTAAAATGGCTCCAGATGCTCCCCTCCTCAAGAAAAAAAACACTCGACTCATCTGACGTCAAAAACTATAGACCTGTATCCCTTCTTCCTTTTTCTTTACAAAACATTTGCGCGTGCTGTCTCTGATCAACTCTCTCGTTATCTCTCTCAGAATGTTCCTCTTGACCCTAACCAGTCAGGCTTCAAGACTGGGTCACTCAACCGAGACTGCTCTTCTCTGAGTCACGGAGGATCTAGCACTGCCAAAGCTGACTCTCTCCTCGTTACCCACGTACTCTCACTAATGGTGTCCCCCAGGGCTCAGTTCTAGGCCCTCTTCTCTCATACACCAAGTGACTCGGCTCTGTCATATCCTCACATCGTCTCTCCTATCATTGCTATGCGGATGACACTCAACTATTTTTCACCTTCCCCCCTTCTGACACCCAGGCCTGGCAGATATCTCAACTTGGATGTCGGCCCACCACCTCAAGCTCAACCTCAACAAGACAGAACTGCTCTTCCTCCTGGGGATGGCCTGCCTGTTCAAAGACCTCTCCATCACGGTTGACATCTCCATTGTGTTGCCCTCCCAGAATGCAAAGAACCTTGGCGTAACCCTGGACAACACCCTGTCGTTCACATCAAAGCAGTGAATCGCTGCAGCAGGATCATGCTCAACATATGTAGAGTACGACCCTACCTCACACAGGAAGTGGCGCAGGTCCTAATCCAGGCACTTGTCCTCTCACCGTCTGTTTGGCTGGGCTCGCCGGTTGTGCCATCAAACCCCTGCAATTTATCCAGAACGCAGCAGCCTGCCTGGTTTTCAACCTTGCCAAGTTCTCTCGTGTCATCCCGCTCTTCCACACATCCACTACCAGACCTTGGTGCTTACCTACACCAGCTCATATACTAGACCCACCCCCCCACACACACACACACACACTCCTCCCCTTCTAGCTCTGACTACTGACAACTACGTTATTGAGGGGAAATGTACTCTCTATGCTTGTGATATGTGGTTGTCCCACATAAGATGAATGCACTAATTGTAAATCGCTCTGGATTAGAGCATCTGCTAAATGTATATAGGATGGAATACAAATGAGACCACTAATTATGTTGGAGTTATCTCACATTGAAGACCACAAAGCATGTTAGAGATATCTCACATTCAAGACCACTAAGCATGTTGGAGATACCTCACATTGAAGACCATTAAGCATGTTGGAGATATCTCACATTGAAGACCACAAAGCATGTTAGAGATATCTCACATTCAAGACCACTAAGCATGTTGGAGATATCACACATTGTAGACCACTAAGCATGTTGGAGATACCTCACATTGAAGACCATTAAGCATGTTGGAGATATCTCACATTGAAGACCACAAAGCATGTTAGAGATATCTCACATTCAAGACCACTAAGCATGTTGGAGATATCACACATTGTAGACCACTAAGCATGTTGGAGATACCTCACATTGAAGACCATTAAGCATGTTGGAGATATCTCACATTGAAGATCACTAAGCATGTTGGAGATATCTCACATTGAAGATCACTAAGCATGTTAGAGATTTCTCACATTGAAGATCACTAAGGATGTTGGAGATATCTCACATTGAAGATCACTAAGCATGTTGGAGATATCTCACATTGAAGACCACTAAGCATGTTGGAGATATCTCACATTGAAGATCACTAAGCATGTTGGAGATATCTCACATTGAAGATCACTAAGCATGTTAGAGATTTCTCACATTGAAGATCACTAAGCATGTTGGAGATATCTCACATTGAAGATCACTAAGCATGTTGGAGATATCTCACATTGAAGACCACTAAGCATGTTGAAGATATCTCACATTGAAGACCACTAAGCATGTTGGAGATATCTCACATTGAAGATCACTAAGCATGTTGGAGATATCTCACATTGAAGACCACTAAGCATGTTGGAGATATCTCACATTGAAGATCACTAAGCATGTTGGAGATATCACACATTGTAGACCACTAAGCATGTTGGAGATACCTCACATTGAAGACCATTAAGCATGTTGGAGATATCTCACATTGAAGATCACTAAGCATGTTGGAGATATCTCACATTGAAGATCACTAAGCATGTTAGAGATTTCTCACATTGAAGATCACTAAGCATGTTGGAGATATCTCACATTGAAGATCACTAAGCATGTTGGAGATATCTCACATTGAAGACCACTAAGCATGTTGGAGATATCTCACATTGAAGATCACTAAGCATGTTGGAGATATCTCACATTGAAGATCACTAAGCATGTTGGAGATTTCTCACATTGAAGATCACTAAGCATGTTGGAGATATCTCACATTGAAGATCACTAAGCATGTTGGAGATATCTCACATTGAAGACCACTAAGCATGTTGAAGATATCTCACATTGAAGACCACTAAGCATGTTGGAGATATCTCACATTGAAGATCACTAAGCATGTTGGAGATATCTCACATTGAAGACCACTAAGCATGTTGGAGATATCTCACATTGAAGATCACTAAGCATGTTGGAGATATCTCACATTGAAGATCACTAAGCATGTTAGAGATTTCTCACATTGAAGATCACTAAGCATGTTGGAGATATCTCACATTGAAGATCACTAAGCATGTTGGAGATATCTCACATTGAAGACCACTAAGCATGTTGGAGATATCTCACATTGAAGACCACTAAGCATGTTGGAGATATCTCATGTTGGAGATATCTCACATTGAAGATCACTAAGCATGTTAGAGATTTCTCACATTGAAGATCACTAAGCATGTTGGAGATATCTCACATTGAAGATCACTAAGCATGTTGGAGATATCTCACATTGAAGATCACTAAGCATGTTGGAGATATCTCACATTGAAGATCACTAAGCATGTTAGAGATTTCTCACATTGAAGATCACTAAGCATGTTGGAGATATCACACATTGAAGACCACTAAGCATGTTGGAGATATCTCACATTGAAGACCACTAAGCATGTTGGAGATTAGTCATTAGCATGCATTCTATTTCTCCTAACTGGGGTGTAATGCTCAGGTCCTTCATTTGGATAAGAGTCACGGAGGATCTAGCACTGCCAAAGCTGACTCTCTCCTAGTTACCCACGTACTCTCACTACTGGTGTACCCCAGGGCTCAGTTCTAGGCCCTCTTCTCTCATACACCAAGTGACTCGGCTCCGTCATATCCTCACATCGTCTCTCCTATCATTGCTATGCGGATGACAAGAGAAGAAAGAGGTAGAGAGGAGGGAGGGGGAAGGAGGAAGGGAGGAAGGAGGGAGGGGAAGGAGCGAGGGAGGGGGGAAAGATGAAGGGTGAAAGGAGGGAGGAGAAAGGGAAGAAGGAGGGAGGGGGGAAGGAGGAAGGCGGAAAGAGGAAGGGGGAAAGAGGGAGAGGCCGGGATACCAGGTCTACGTTGGTCTATGCTGCCTGTGGCAGTTAATGAGGTCCTCAGTGTGTTTCCCACACACATATACAAACGCACACACACACACACACACACACACACACACACACACACACACACACACACACACACACACACACACACACACACACACACACACACACACACACACACACACACACACACACACACACACACACACACACACACACACACACACACACGTATATATATATATACAAACACACACTCACACAGGAAGGGGTTTCCGACAACCTGGGAACTCGTTAGGAAGCATCTACCTCCCTCCTCCTCTTCTCCCCCACCTCCCTCCTCCTTTCCTCTCCCTACTATCCTCCTCTCCCTACCTGCCTTCTCCTCTCCCTACCTGCCTTCTCCTCTCCCTACCTCCCTTCTCCTCTCCCTACCTCCCTTCTCCTCTCCTCTCCCTACCTGCCTTCTCCTCTCCCTACCTGCCTTCTCCTCTCCCTACCTCCCTCCTCCTCTTCTCTCCCTACCTACCATCTCTTCTCCATACTCCTCTCCTCTTCTCTTCCTACCTCCCTCCTCCTCTTCTCTCCCTTTCTGCCTTCTCCTCTCCCTACCTCCCTCCTCCTCTTCTCTCCCTACCTGCCTTCTCCTCTCCCTACCTGCCTTCTCCTCTCCCTACCTCCCTCCTCCTCTTCTCTCCCTATCTGCCTTCTCCTCTCCCTACCTCCCTCCTCCTCTTCTCTCCCTACCTACCATCTCTTCTCCATACTCCCCTCCTCTTCTCTCCCTACCTTCCTTCTCCTCTCCCGACCTGTCTCCTCCTCTTCTCTCCCTATCTGCCTTCTCCTCTCCCGACCTGTCTCCTCCTCTTCTCTCCCTATCTGCCTTCTCCTCTCCCGACCTGTCTCCTCCTCTTCTCTCCCTATCTGCCTTCTCCTCTCCCGACCTGTCTCCTCCTCTTCTCTCCCTACCTGCCTTCTCCTCTCCCGACCTGTCTCCTCCTCTTCTCTCCCTATCTGCCTTCTCTTCTCCCGACCTGTCTCCTCCTCTTCTCTCCCTATCTGCCTTCTCCTCTCCCGACCTGTCTCCTCCTCTTCTCTCCCTACCTGCCTTCTCCTCTCCCGACCTGTCTCCTCCTCTTCTCTCCCTACCTGCCTTCTCCTCTCCATACACATCTCCTCTTCTCTCCCTACCAGCCTTCTCTTCTCCATACTCCTCTTCTCTCCCTACCAGCCTTCTCTTCTCCATACTCCTCTCCTCTTCTCTCCCTACCAGCCTTCTCTTCTCCATACTCCTCTCCTCTTCTCTCCCTACCAGCCTTCTCTTCTCCATACTCCTCTCCTCTTCTCTCCCTACCAGCCTTCTCTTCTCCATACTCCTCTCCTCTTCTCTCCCTACCAGCCTTCTCTTCTCCATACTCCTCTCCTCTTCTCTCCCTACCTGCCTTCTCCTCTCCATACACATCTCCTCTTCTCTCCCTACCAGCCTTCTCTTCTCCATACTCCTCTCCTCTTCTCTCCCTACCTGCCTTCTCCTCTCCCGACCTGTCTCCTCCTCTTCTCTCCCTACCTGCCTTCTCCTCTCCCGACTGCCCTACTCCTCTTCTCTCCCTACCAGCCTTCTCTTCTCCATACTCCTCTCCTCCTCTCTCCCTATCTGCCTTCTCCTCTCCCTACCTCCCTCCTTGTCACGCCTTGGTCATTGAAAAATGTGCCAGCCTCACGCACTAGGCCTCCTGTGTACCTACCTAGCCTTGCACGTCCTGTGCCAACACTGCTCTCAAGATCTCCAGTACTCCTTCACGGTCTAGCCTATCCTGTGCCACCTCCACACACCAGCCCTCCGGTGGCAGCTCCCCACACCAGGCTTCCTGTGAGTGTCCTCGGCCCAGTACCACCAGTGCCAGCACCACGCATCAGGCCTACAGTGCACCTCGCCTCTCCTGCGCTGCCGGAGCCTCCTGCCTGTTCAGCGCTATCAGAGCCTTCCTCCTCTACAGCGCTACTGGAATCTCCTGTCTGTTCAGCGCTATCAGAGCCTTTCTCCTCTCCTGCGCTACCGGAGTCTCCCGCCTGTTCAGCGCTTCTAGAGCCTTCCTCCTCTACAGCGCTGCCGGAGCCTCCTGCCTGTTCGGAGCAGCCTGAGCTGCCAGTCTGCATGAAGCAGCCAGAGCTTTCAGTCTGCAAGGAGCTGCCAGTCTGCAAGGAGCTGCCAGTCTGCAAGGTTCTGCCAGCCTGCATGGAGCAGTCAGAGCTGTCAGCCTGCATGGAGCAGTCAGAGCTGTCAGTCTGTATGAAGCAGCCAGAGCTGTCAGTCTGTATGAAGCAGCCAGAGCTGCCAGTCTGCAAAGAGCTGTCAGTCTGCAAGGAGCTGCCAGTCTGCTAGGAGCTGCCAGTCTGCAAGGAGCTGGCAGCCTGCATGGAGCAGCCAGAGCTGTCATTCTGCAAGGAGCTGCCAGTCTGCAGGGAGCTGCCAGTCTGCAAGGTGCTGCCAGCCTGCATGGAGCAGCCAGAGCTGTCAGTCTGCATGATGCAGCCAGAGCTGCCAGTCTGCATGGAGCAGCCAGAGCTGTCAGTCTGCATAGAGCAGCTAGATCCACCAGTCAGCCATGATCTTCTAGATCTGCCAGTCAACCAGATTCTTCCAGATCTGCCAGTCAACCAGTCTCTTCCAGATCTGCCAGTCAACCAGAATCTTCCAGATCCGCCAGCCAGCCAGGATCTACCGGAGCCTACTGCCTGCCTGAGCTTCATCTAAGTACTGGGCTTCCTCTCAGTACTGGGCTTTCTCTCAGTACTGGGCTTTCTCTCAGTCCCGGGCTACCCCTCAGTCCCGAGCTGCCCCTCAGTCCTGAGCTGCCCCTCAGTCCCGAGCTGCCCCTCAGTCCCGAGCTTCCCCTCAGTCCCGAGCTGCCTCAGTCCCGAGCTGCCCCTCAGTCCCGAGCTGCCCCTCAGTTCAGTGGGGTTCTGGGTGAGGACTATTAGGCCATGGTCGGCGGCGAGGGTGGATTATCCCAGGACGCGAAGGGGAGGAACCAGGACATTAATGGAGTGGGGTCCACGTCCCGAGCCGGAACCGCCACCATGGACAGACGCCCACCCGGACCCTCCCTATGGTTGTGAGGTGCGTCCGGGAGTCCGCACCTTAGGGGGGTTCTGTCACGCCTTGGTCATTGTATTTTGTGTTTTCGTTATATATTTGTTCAGGCCAGGGTGTGACACGGGTTTATTGTGTTGTCATATTGGGGTTTTTGTAGGCATTGGGATTGTGGTTGATTAGGGGTGTGTCTAGTTTAGGCTCGGCTGCCTGAGGCGGTTCTCAATCAGAGTCAGGTGATTCTTGTTGTCTCTGATAGGGAACCGTATTTAGGTAGCCTGGGTTTCACTGTGTATTTCGTGGGTTATTGTTCCAGTCTCCGTGTTAGTGTTCACCAGACAGGCTGTATAGGTTTTCACGTTCCGTTTGTTGTTTTGTATTTGTATAGTATTTTCATGTATCGTTTTTTTCATTAAAGACATGAGTAACCACCATGCTGCATTTCGGTCTGACTCTCTTTCAACAAACGAAGAACGCCGTTACAGAATCACCCACCACACACGGACCGAGTGGCGTGATAACAGGCATCGACAGCAGGAGCAGCGAAAGGAGGATGAATTGTTCGGAGAAGGACCGTGGGATCAGCCGGGACAATATCGCCGCCCCAAAGAAGAACTGGAGGCGGCAAGAGCTGAGAGACGCTGGTATGAGGAGAAACAACAGCGGCAGCAGGAGCTACAATTTCGGGACTATACGACGTGGGAAGAAATAGACAGGTGGGCGGTCGACCCAGAGAGAGTGCCGGAGCCCGCCTGGGATTCGCTGGAGCAGTGCGAAGAGGGCTATAGGAGAATGGAGTTGGAGAGGCAATCACGACGGCACAGAGGAAAGCCCCTGAGTCAGCCCCAAAAATGTATTGGGGGGTGGCTCAGAGGGAGAGTGGCTGAGTCAGGAGATAGACCTGAGCCAATCCTCCTTGTCAATCGTGAGGAGCCAAGGAGGAGACCAGAACCAGAGCCGGTGTTAGAGGTGAGCGAAGCGGAGACTGTGAAGGAGTTAATGGGGAAGGTGGAGTGGAGAGTAATGAGGGAGTTGCTATCTTGGTGCTTTAGGTACAAGATTCGTCCGACGGAGCGTGTTGGGATTTGATGGCACCTGGGTCAGCGCTCCATACTCGTCCTGGGGTGCGTGTTAGTCGGCTGGTGAAAAATGTGCCAGCCTCACGCACTAGGCCTCCTGTGTACCTACCTAGCCTTGCACGTCCTGTGCCAACACTGCTCTCAAGATCTCCAGTACTCCTTCACGGTCTAGCCTATCCTGTGCCACCTCCACACACCAGCCCTCCGGTGGCAGCTCCCCACACCAGGCTTCCTGTGAGTGTCCTCGGCCCAGTACCACCAGTGCCAGCACCACGCATCAGGCCTACAGTGCACCTCGCCTCTCCTGCGCTGCCGGAGCCTCCTGCCTGTTCAGCGCTATCAGAGCCTTCCTCCTCTACAGCGCTACTGGAGTCTCCTGTCTGTTCAGCGCTATCAGAGCCTTTCTCCTCTCCTGCGCTACCGGAGTCTCCCGCCTGTTCAGCGCTTCTAGAGCCTTCCTCCTTTACAGCGCTGCCGGAGCCTCCTGCCTGTTCGGAGCAGCCTGAGCTGCCAGTCTGCATGAAGCAGCCAGAGCTGTCAGTCTGCAAGGAGCTGCCAGTCTGCAAGGAGCTGCCAGTCTGCAAGGTTCTGCCAGCCTGCATGGAGCAGTCAGAGCTGTCAGCCTGCATGGAGCAGTCAGAGCTGTCAGTCTGTATGAAGCAGCCAGAGCTGTCAGTCTGTATGAAGCAGCCAGAGCTGCCAGTCTGCAAAGAGCTGTCAGTCTGCAAGGAGCTGCCAGTCTGCAAGGAGCTGCCAGTCTGCAAGGAGCTGTCAGCCTGCATGGAGCAGCCAGAGCTGTCATTCTGCAAGGAGCTGCCAGTCTGCAGGGAGCTGCCAGTCTGCAAGGTGCTGCCAGCCTGCATGGAGCAGCCAGAGCTGTCAGTCTGCATGATGCAGCCAGAGCTGCCAGTCTGCATGGAGCAGCCAGAGCTGTCAGTCTGCATAGAGCAGCTAGATCTACCAGTCAGCCATGATCTTCTAGATCTGCCAGTCAACCAGATTCTTCCAGATCTGCCAGTCAACCAGTCTCTTCCAGATCTGCCAGTCAACCAGAATCTTCCAGATCCGCCAGCCAGCCAGGATCTACCGGAGCCTACTGCCTGCCTGAGCTTCATCTAAGTACTGGGCTTCCTCTCAGTACTGGGCTTTCTCTCAGTACTGGGCTTTCTCTCAGTCCCGGGCTACCCCTCAGTCCTGAGCTGCCCCTCAGTCCCGAGCTGCCCCTCAGTCCCGAGCTTCCCCTCAGTCCCGAGCTGCCTCAGTCCCGAGCTGCCCCTCAGTCCCGAGCTGCCCCTCAGTTCAGTGGGGTTCTGGGTGAGGACTATTAGGCCATGGTCGGCGGCGAGGGTGGATTATCCCAGGACGCGAAGGGGAGGAACCAGGACATTAATGGAGTGGGGTCCACGTCCCGAGCCGGAACCGCCACCATGGACAGACGCCCACCCGGACCCTCCCTATGGTTGTGAGGTGCGTCCGGGAGTCCGCACCTTAGGGGGGGGGGGTTCTGTCACGCCTTGGTCATTGTATTTTGTGTTTTCGTTATATATTTGTTCAGGCCAGGGTGTGACACGGGTTTATTGTGTTGTCATATTGGGGTTTTTGTAGGCATTGGGATTGTGGTTGATTAGGGGTGTGTCTAGTTTAGGCTCGGCTGCCTGAGGCGGTTCTCAATCAGAGTCAGGTGATTCTTGTTGTCTCTGATAGGGAACCGTATTTAGGTAGCCTGGGTTTCACTGTGTATTTCGTGGGTTATTGTTCCAGTCTCCGTGTTAGTGTTCACCAGACAGGCTGTATAGGTTTTCACGTTCCGTTTGTTGTTTTGTATTTGTATAGTATTTTCATGTATCGTTTTTTTCATTAAAGACATGAGTAACCACCATGCTGCATTTCGGTCCGACTCTCTTTCAACAAACGAAGAACGCCGTTACAGAATCACCCACCACACACGGACCGAGTGGCGTGATAACAGGCATCGACAGCAGGAGCTGAAAGGAGGATGAATTGTTCGAAGAAGGACCCTGGGATCAGCCGGCAGAATATCGCCGCCCCAAAGAAGAACTGGAGGCGGCAAGAGCTGAGAGACGCTGGTATGAGGAGAAACAACAGCGGCAGCATGAGCTACAATTTCGGGACTATACGACGTGGGAAGAAATAGACAGGTGGGCGGTCGACCCAGAGAGAGTGCCGGAGCCCGCCTGGGATTCGCTGGAGCAGTGCGAAGAGGGCTATAGGAGAATGGAGTTGGAGAGGCAATCACGACGGCACAGAGGAAAGCCCCTGAGTCAGCCCCAAAAATGTATTGGGGGGTGGCTCAGAGGGAGAGTGGCTGAGTCAGGAGATAGACCTGAGCCAATCCTCCTTGTCAATCGTGAGGAGCCAAGGAGGAGACCAGAACCAGAGCCGGTGTTAGAGGTGAGCGAAGCGGAGACTGTGAAGGAGTTAATGGGGAAGGTGGAGTGGAGAGTAATGAGGGAGTTGCTATCTTGGTGCTTTAGGTACAAGATTCGTCCGACGGAGTGTGTCGGGGATTTGATGGCACCTGGGTCAGCGCTCCATACTCGACCTGAGGTCCTTGTTAGTCGTTCTGTTTGTCCACCCACCTCTTGAGGATTGACCACAAGTTCTCAATGTGATTAAGGTCTGGGGAGTTTCCTGGCCATGGACCCAAAATATTGATGTTTTGTTCCCCGAGCCACTTAGTTATCACTTTTGCCTTATGGCAAGGTGTTCCATCATGCTGGAAAAGGCATTGTTCATCACCAAACTGTTCCTGGATGGTTGGGAGAAGTTGCTCTCGGAGGATGTGTTGATACCATTCTTTATTCATGGCTGTGTTCTTAGGCAAAATTGTGAGTGAGCCCACTCCCTTGGCTGAGAAGCAACCCCGCACATGAATGGTCTCAGAATGCTTTACTGTTGGCATGACACAGGACTGATGGTAGCGCTCACCTTGTCTTCTCCGGACAATATTTTTTCAGGATGCCCCAAACAAACGGAAAAGGGGATTCATCAGAGAAAATGACTTCATCCTAATGACTTTATTCTAACAACAAGAGACCCCAAAACATTCCATCACACACCTCTACAGTATCAATAGATAATATAATAATAATAATAATAATAATATATGCCATTTAGCAGACGCTTTTATCCAAAGCGACTTACAGTCATGTGTGCATACATTCTACGTATGGGTGGTCCCAGGGATCGAACCCACTACCCTGGCGTTACAAGCGCCATGCTCTACCAACTGAGCTACACAGGACCACTATAGATATATAGATGAAACAAGAGAAGAGTCCCCTCAGCCAGCTGGTTCTGAGGCTCAGTTCACTAACCCAAACCAACCCCATAGAGCCTCAGGACAGCACTCAGAAAATCAGGCCCTACCAAATCATCACAAAGCAAAAATAAAAATATATTGCCTACACCACAAGAAATCTAAGTAAACTTCAATGCTATTTGGCTCTAAACAGACAGTACTGACTATCTGACCACTGTGACTGATAGAAAGCTGAGGAAAACACTGACTAGGTACAGACTCAGTGAGCACAGTCTGGCTATAGAGACCGGTCATCACAGACAAATCTGGCTGCCCAGAGAGGACAGTCTGGCTATAGAGACCGGTCGTCACAGACAAATCTGGCTGCCCAGAGAGGATAGTCTGGCTATAGAGACCAGTCTTCACAGACAAACCTGGCTACCCAGAGAGGACAGTCTGGCTATAGAGACCGGTCGTCACAGACAAACATGGCTGCCCAGAGAGGACAGTCTGGCTATAGAGACCGGTCGTCACAGACAAACATGGCTGCCCAGAGAGGACAGTCTGGCTATAGAGACCGGTCGTCACAGACAGACCTGGCTGCCCAGAGAGGACAGTCTGGCTATAGAGACCGGTCGTCACAGACAAACCTGGCTGCCCAGAGAGGACAGTCTGGCTATAGAGACCGGTCATCACAGACAAACCTGGCTGCCCAGAGAGGACAGTCTGCCTATAGAGACCAGTCGTCACAGACAAACATGGCTGCCCAGAGAGGACAGTCTGGCTATAGAGACCGGTCGTCACAGACTAACCTGGCTGCCCAGAGAGGACAGTCTGGCTATAGAGACCGGTCGTCACAGACAAACCTGGCTGCCCAGAGAGGACAGTCTGGCTATAGAGACCGGTTGTCACAGACAAACCTGGCTACCCAGAGAGGACAGTCTGGCTATAGAGACCGGTCGTCACAGACAAACATGGCTGCCCAGAGAGGACAGTCTGGCTATAGAGACCGGTCGTCACAGACAAACCTAGCTGCTCAGAGAGGACAGTCTGGCTATAGAGACCGGTCGTCACAGACAAACCTGGCTGCCGAGAGAGGACAGTCTGGCTATAGAGACCGGTCGTCACAGACAAACCTGGCTGCCGAGAGAGGACAGTCTGGCTATAGAGACCGGTCGTCACAGACAAACATGGCTGCCCAGAGAGGACAGAATGTGCTCACTCTACTCCAGGGGAGAGGTAGGGACAGAGCTT
>NC_060190.1:72345934-72408434 GCF_021184085.1 Oncorhynchus gorbuscha | reverse complement strand
ATGTCTACTGAGATAGTGTTGATGTAATTAGTGATGTGCCAGGTCGGTCTGTCCTGTCTCTGTGATTTACTGCTGCTACCTACCTGCTACGGTTTTGTTGACTCCTTTAGACGACACTGACTGTACTGGTAGTCTACACACAACCAAGGCACTCTGAACACTGACTGTACTGGTAGTCTACACACAACCAAGGCACTCTGAACACTGACTGTACTGGTAGTCTACACACAACCAAGGCACTCTGAACACTGACTGTACTGGTAGTCTACACACAACAACCAAGGCACTCTGAACACTGACTGTACTGGTAGTCTACACACAACCAAGGCACTCTGAACACTGACTGTACTGGTAGTCTACACACAACCAAGGCACTCTGAACACTGACTGTACTGGTAGTCTACACACAACCAAGGCACTCTGAACACTGACTGTACTGGTAGTCTACACACAACCAAGGCACTCTGAACACTGACTGTACTGGTAGTCTACACACAACCAAGGCACTCTGAACACTGACTGTACTGGTAGTCTACACACAACCAAGGCACTCTGAACACTGACTGTACTGGTAGTCTACACACAACCAAGGCACTCTGAACACTGACTGTACTGGTAGTCTACACACAACCAAGGCACTCTGAACACTCACTGCTCCTGTTTCTAAGCAAACACAGTAAACAGGTAACAGTCTGTTATCATAAGGACCTATGATGGAGAGTAAATTAACTTGAGTGGTACGAGACCAGTGTTGAACTTCTATTTTGTGTCGAAACAGTTTGGGATGGAAGGAGGCTAAATGTAGACATCATATAGCATTTGTTCAAATAATTATCATTCTCCCCAAGCATTTTCTTTTATTAAACACGAACCAAGCAGTCCTTCTGTAGCTCAGTTGGTAGAGCATGGCGCTTGTAACGCCAGGGTAGTGGGTTCGTAAGTCGCTTTGGATAAAAGCCCTGGACCACCCATACGTATTATTATTATTATTATTATTATTATATTATTATTATTATTATTATTATTATTATTATATTATTATTATTATTATTTTATTATTATTATTATTATTATTATTATTATTATTATTATTATTATTACTTATATTATTATTATTATTATATTATTATTATTATTATTATATTATTATTATTATTATTATATTATTATTATTATATAATTATTATTATTATTATTATTATTATTATTATATTATTATTATTTATTATTATTATTATTATTATTTATTATTATTATTATTATTATTATTATATTATTATTATATTATTATTATTATTATTATTATTCTTATTATTATTATTATTATTATTATTATTTATTATTATTATTAAATTATTATTATATATTATTATTATTATTATTATTATTATTATTATTATTATTTATTATTATTATTATTATTATTATTATTTATTATTATTATTATTATTATTATTATTATATTATTATTATTATATTGTTTTTATGTATTATTATTATATTTTATTATTATTATTATTATTATTATTATTATTATTATTATATATTATTATTATTATTATTATTATTATTATTATTATTATTATTATTATTATTATTATTATTATTATTATTATTATTATTATAAATTATTATTATTATTATATATTATTATTATTATAAATTATTATTATTATTATTTATTACATTATTATTATTATTATGTTAGTATGGTGAGGACAGAGATTAGAACACAGTTATGTAGTATGGTGAGGACAGAGACCAGAACACAGTGTGTAGTATGGTGAGGACAGAGACCAGAACACAGTGTGTAGTATGGTGAGGACAGAGACCAGAACACAGTGTGTAGTGTGGTGAGGAGAGGGACTGGAACACAGTGTGTAGTATGGTGAGGACAGAGACCAGAACACAGTGTGTAGTGTGGTGAGGAGAGGAGAGGGACTGGAACACAGTGTGTAGTGTAGTGGGGAGAGGGACTGGAACACAGTGTGTAGTGTGGTGGGGAGAGGGACTGGAACACAGTGTGTAGTGTGGTGAGGAGAGGAGAGGGACTGGAACACAGTGTGTAGTATGGTGAGGACAGAGACCAGAACACAGTGTGTAGTGTGGTGAGGAGAGGAGAGGGACTGGAAAACAGTGTGTCGTATGGTGAGGAGAGGAGAGAGACTGGAACACAGTGTGTAGTGTAGTGGGGAGAGGGACTGGAACACAGTGTGTAGTGTGGTGGGGAGAGGGACTGGAATACAGTGTGTAGTGTGGTGGGGAGAGGGACCGGAACACAGTGTGTAGTATGGTGAGGAGAGGGACCGGAACACAGTGTGTCAAATGGTGAGGAGAGGGACTGGAACACAGTGTGTAGTGTGGTGAGGAGAGGAGAGAGACTGGAACACAGTGTGTAGTGTGGTGAGGAGAGGAGAGGGACTGGAACACAGTGTGTAGTGTGGTGAGGAGAGAGAGAGACCAGAACACAGTGTGTAGTATGGTGAGGAGAGAGACCAGAACACAGTGTGTAGTGTGGTGAGGAGAGGAGAGGGACTGGAACACAGTGTGTAGTATTTTATTTATTTATTTTTTATTTATTTTATTTCACCTTTATTTAACCAGGTAGGCTAGTTGAGAACAGGTTCTCATTTGCAACTGCGACCTGGCCAAGATAAAGCATAGCAGTGTGAACAGACAACACAGAGTTACACATGGAGTAAACAATTAACAAGTCAATAACACAGAGAAAAAAAGGGGAGTCTATATACAATGTGTGCAAAAGGCATGAGGAGGTAGGCGAATAATTACAATATTGCAGATTAACACTGAAGTGATAAATGATCATGTACAGGTAGAGATATTGGTGTGCAAAAGAGCAGAAAAGTAAATAAATAAAAACTGTGGGGATGAGGTAGGTGAAAATGGGTGTGCTATTTACCAATAGATTATGTACAGCTGCAGCGATCGGTTAGCTGCTCAGCTAGCTGATGTTTGAAGTTGGTGAGGGAGATAAAAGTCTCCAACTTCAGCGATTTTTGCAATTCGTTCCAGTCACAGGCAGCAGAGTACTGGAACGAAAGGCGGCCGAATGAGGTGTTGGCTTTAGGGATGATCAATGAGATACACCTGCTGGAGCGCGTGCTACGGATGGGTGTTGCCATCGTGACCAGTGAGCTGAGATAAGGCGGAGCTTTGCCTAGCATGGCCTTGTAGATGACCTGAAGCCAGTGGGTCTGGCGACGAATATGTAGTGAGGGCCAGCCGACTAGAGCATACAAGTCGCAGTGGTGAGTAATATAAGGTGCTTTAGTGACAAAACGGATGGCACTGTGATAAACTGCATCCAGTTTGCTGAGTAGAGTGTTGGAAGCAATTTTGTAGATGACGTCGCCGAAGTCAAGGATCGGTAGGATAGTCAGTTTTACTAGGGTAAGCTTGGCAGCGTGAGTGAAGGAGGCTTTGTTGCGGAATAGAAAGCAGATTCTTGATTTGATTTTCGATTGGAGATGTTTGATATGGGTCTGGAAGGAGAGTTTGCAGTCTAGCCAGACACCTAGGTACTTATAGGTGTCCACATATTCGGAGCCATCCAGTGTGGTGATGCTAGTCGGGCATGCGGGTGCAGGCAGCGATCGGTTGAAAAGCATGCATTTGGTTTTACTAGCGTTTAAGAGCAGTTGGAGGCCACGGAAGGAGTGTTGTATGGCATTGAAGCTCGATTGGAGGTTAGATAGCACAGTGTCCAATGACGGGCCGAAAGTGTATACAATGGTGTCATCTGCGTAGAGGTGGATCAGGGAATCGCCCGCAGCAAGAGCAACATCATTGATATATACAGAGAAAAGAGTCGGCCCGAGAATTGAACCCTGTGGCACCCCCAT
Source organism: Oncorhynchus gorbuscha (assembly GCF_021184085.1). Taxonomy (NCBI): domain Eukaryota; kingdom Metazoa; phylum Chordata; class Actinopteri; order Salmoniformes; family Salmonidae; genus Oncorhynchus; species Oncorhynchus gorbuscha. Next base: position 72,404,571 of record NC_060190.1, on the reverse strand, counting down.
AGAGACTGCCAGGGGACCGGACAACATGCCCTCCGATTTGACACACTGAACTCTGTCTGCAAAGTAATTGGTGAACCAGGCAAGGCAGTCATCCGAAAAACCGAGGCTACTGAGTCTGCCGATAAGAATATGGTGATTAACAGAGTCGAAAGCCTTGGCAAGGTCGATGAAGACGGCTGCACAGTACTGTCTTTTATCGATGGCGGTTATGATGTCGTTTAGTACCTTGAGTGTGGCTGAGGTGCACCCGTGACCGGCTCGGAAACCGGATTGCATAGCGGAGAAGGTACGGTGGGATTCGAGATGGTCAGTCACCTGTTTGTTGACTTGGCTTTCGAAGACCTTAGATAGGCAGGGCAGGATGGATATAGGTCTGTAACAGTTTGGGTCCAGGGTGTCACCCCTTTGAAAAGGGGGATGACTGCGGCAGCTTTCCAGTCCTTGGGGATCTCAGACGATATGAAAGAGAGGTTGAACAGGCTGGTAATAGGGGTTGCGACAATGGCGGCGGATAGTTTCAGAAATAGAGGGTCCAGATTGTCAAGCCCAGCTGATTTATACGGGTCCAGGTTTTGCAGCTCTTTCAGAACATCTGCTATCTGGATTTGGGTAAAGGAGAACCTGGAGAGGCTTGGGCGAGGAGCTGCGGGGGGGCGGGGCTGTTGGCCGAGGTAGGAGTAGCCAGGCGGAAGGCATGGCCAGCCGTTGAGAAATGCTTGTTGAAGTTTTCGATAATCATGGATTTGTCGGTGGTGACCGTGTTCCCTAGCCTCAGTGCAGTGGGCAGCTGGGAGGAGGTGCTCTTGTTCTCCATGGACTTCACAGTGTCCCAGAACTTTTTGGAGTTGGAGCTACAGGATGCAAACTTCTGCCTGAAGAAGCTGGCCTTAGCTTTCCTGACTGACTGCGTGTATTGGTTCCTGACTTCCCTGAACAGTTGCATATCGCGGGGACTGTTCGATGCTATTGCAGTCAACCACAGGATGTTTTTGTGCTGGTCGAGGGCAGTCAGGTCTGGAGTGAACCAAGGGCTGTATCTGTTCTTAGTTCTGCATTTTCTGAACGGAGCATGCTTATCTAAAATGGTGAGGAAGTTACTCTTAAAGAATGACCAGGCATCCTCAACTGACGGGATGAGGTCAATGTCCTTCCAGGATACCCGGGCCAGGTCGATTAGAAAGGCCTGCTCACAGAAGTGTTTTAGGGAGCGTTTGACAGTGATGAGGGGTGGTCGTTTGACTGCGGCACCGTAGCGGATACAGGCAATGAGGCAGTGGTCGCTGAGATCCTGGTTGAAGACAGCGGAGGTGTATTTGGAGGGCCAGTTGGTCAGGATGACGTCTATGAGGGTGCCCTTGCTTACAGAGTTAGGGTTGTACCTGGTGGGTTCCTTGATGATTTGAGTGAGATTGAGGGCATCTAGCTTAGATTGTAGGACTGCCGGGGTGTTAAGCATATCCCAGTTTAGGTCACCTAGCAGAACAAACTCTGAAGCTAGATGGGGGGCAATCAATTCACAAATGGTGTCCAGGGCACAGCTGGGAGCTGAGGGGGTATGGTGAGGAGAGGAGTGGGACTGGAACACAGTGTGTAGTATGGTGAGGAGAGGAGAGAGACTGGAAAACAGTGTGTAGTTTGGTGAGGAGAGGAGAGAGACTGGAACACAGTGTGTAGTGTGGTGGGGAGAGGGACTGGAACACAGTGTGTAGTATGGTGAGGAGAGGAGAGAGACTGGAAAACAGTGTGTAGTTTGGTGAGGAGAGGAGAGAGACTGGAACACAGTGTGTAGTGTGGTGGGGAGAGAGACTGGAACACAGTGTGTAGTATGGTGGGGAGAGGAGAGAGACTGGAACACAGTGTGTAGTATGGTGAGGAGAGGAGAGAGACTGGAACACAGTGTGTCGTATGGTGAGGAGAGGAGAGGAGAGAGACTGGAAAACAGTGTGTAGTGTGGTGGGGAGAGAGACTGGAACACAGTGTGTAGTTTGGTGAGGAGAGGAGAGAGACTGGAACACAGTGTGTAGTGTGGTGGGGAGAGAGACTGGAACACAGTGTGTAGTATGGTGAGGAGAGGAGAGGGACTGGAACACAGTGTGTCGTATAGTGAGGAGAGGAGAGAGACCGGAACACAGTGTGTAGTATGGTGAGGAGAGGAGAGGGACTGGAACACAGTGTTTAGTATGGTGAGGAGAGGAGAGGGACTGGAACACAGTGTGTAGTGTGGTGAGGAGAGGTACCAGAACACAGTGTGTAGTATGGTGAGGAGAGGTACCAGAACACAGTGTGTAGTATGGTGAGGAGAGGGACTGGAACACAGTGTGTCGTATGGTGAGGAGAGGGACTGGAACACAGTGTGTAGTATGGTGAGGAGAGGTACCAGAACACAGTGTGTCATATGGTGAGGAGAGGGACTGGAACACAGTGTGTCGTATGGTGAGGAGAGGGACTGGACACAGTGTGTAGTGTGGTGAGGAGAGGGACTGGAACACAGTGTGTAGTATGGTGAGGAGAGGAGAGGGACTGGAACACAGTGTGTAGTATGGTGAGGAGAGGAGAGGGACTGGACACAGTGTGTAGTGTGGTGAGGAGTGGGACTGGAACACAGTGTGTAGTGTGGTGAGGAGAGGGACTGGAACACAGTGTGTAGTATGGTGAGGAGAGGAGAGGGACCGGAACACAGTGGGATTTGCCGAACTAAGTGCTACAGAGCACAGCTACAGCTTGGTGAAATTCAACTGCCACTTTCAATGTTGATCAAATAATTGCAACTCGCAACCAGCAACCAGCAACCAGCAACCAGCAACCAGCAACCAGCAACCAGCAAGCCGCACGGCCGTAGTCTTGCACCACGACTGGGAAAGAGATGAAATGACACAAGAAAGAGTCACTTGTTTATAACCCTACAAAACGACACCACAGAATAAATGAAAAGGAAGTGGTAGTGCAAATTGAGAGACGAGTCCGGAGTGAGAATGAGAGACATGGGTTCCTAGATGCACCACAGAAATAAACATCTCATTCAACTGTCATTTGGAACAGAACTTTGAAGTCAAATCAGAATTGTTCTGTCACTGTCTGTCACTACCACATTTGGAATACAAATTTCAAGCGTTTACAATATAACTTCTCCATTACTACTTTGAAGTCGGACCAGAATTGACAGAAGAAGTGTCTGTCTGTCACTTTATCCCATTATCACGGAGAGTGAAGATGAGAAGACATATTCAGAACCTTTTCAACCTTTTAATTCCTAGTTAAACCTCATCAGTCAAATACATCAGTGTCTTCACTTTCCTTCTCGTGTCATCTCTCACTTCTCAACGTGTTCGCTTTTGAAATGCTGCCATAAAAACGTTGCTGCTTAAAAAGTCTATTAAATCCCTGTGTTTGTTGTTTACTCACAGTGTTGAAGGGTGTGAGCTATCCAGCTCCATAATCATCTCCTCTACTATGTACTGTTCATTTCCTCCTCAAGGGGGCAGTAAAGAGACACATGTTCAGTGTTGAAGAGACACTGGTATTATCAGAGCAACAGATCCATCAAAATACATAGTTAGCTTACAGATTCCTGAAATAAAATAATTTATATCACACAGTCAGTCAGTCCCTTCCATCTGGGAGTTGTTACACATGCAGTTCCTCTTGTACTTATACAGCAGCTCAGGTTGCACAGATGGCACTCTGTTCTTTATATAGTGCGGCCCTGGTAAAACAAAAAGTAATGCTCTGTGTAGGGAATAGGGTGCCATTTCAGATAGTATATCTACATGCTGTGCACTTTGGCCAGAGGGGCCCTGGCTAGGCTATGAGTTAATACAAACTGCATCATGACTGCTTTGAGTGATCGAGATGTGTTTTGCTTCACAGTCACTGAGGAAATAGTAACACATAGGCCACAAGTGATTAACGTTCATCAAAGACACTCCATATCAATATTGTAAAATGACAAAATGTCTTTAAGACATTGAAGGCCATGATACTCCAGCAGCATTACTGTGTGTGTGTGTCTGTGTGTCTGTGTGTGTGTGTGTGTGTGTGTGTGTGTGTGTGTGTGTGTGTGTGTGTGTGTGTGTGTGTGTGTGTGTGTGTGTGTGTGTGTGTGTGTGTGTGTGTGTGTGTGTGTGTGTGTGTGTGCGTGTGCGTGTGCGTGTGCGTGTGCGTGTCTGTGTCTGTGTCTGTGTCTGTGTCTGTGTGCGCGCGTGTCTGTGTCTGTGTCTGTGTCTGTGTCTGTGTCTGTGTCTGTGTCTGTGTCTGTGTCTGTGTCTGTGTCTGTGTGTGCGTGTGCGTGTGCGTGTGTGTGTGTGTGCTAACAGATACACGGATGGTAACACAGAGAACAGCTGTGGCTTGGCTGTAAACTGAGAGAGATCTGGGGCCATTGTGCTCTAATATAAATGAATATTTAAAAATGGTTTACTGACAACTGAGTTTTGGATCATCCTCTCTGGGTGATGTGACGTTCCTGCTCCAGCCTTTTAAAACAATACTGTACATTCCTAAATACATATTTCTCATTTTGTTTAAAATAGCACACTAGTTTAGGTAAAGAAATGAAAAAAACCTATCTTGAAATGTTATGATATTTGAAGATTGTCTTTTTTTTAAGTTTGTGGTGCCAGATACTGATATTTGTAATATTTGTTTCATCCCATAGAGATAAATAATTTTCTTACTAGTTATTTTGTATTTCAGAAGGTGACACATTTATTTAGACAAAAATTTAGACATTTAATAACCAGAAACAGAGAGAGAGAAAGAGAGAGAGAGAGAGAGAGAGAGAGAGAGAGAGAGAGAGAGAGAGAGAGAGAGAGAGAGAGAGAGAGAGAGAGAGAGAGAGAGAGAGAGAGAGAGAGAGAGAGAGAGAGAGAAAAGAGAGAGACCGGAGAGAGAGAGAAAGAACGAGAGAAAGAGAGACAGACAGGCAGGAGGGGGAGGGAGGGAGGGAGGGAGGGAGGGAGGGAAAGAAACTGAGAGAGAAAGAAAGAGAGAGAGAGAGAGAGAGAGAGAGAGAGAGAGAGAGAGAGAGAGAGAGAGAGAGAGAGAGAGAGAGAGAGAGAGAGAGAGAGAGAGAAAGAAAGAGAGAAAGAGAGACAGACAGGCAGGCAGAGAGAGAGAGAGAGAGAGAGAAGAGAGAGACAGACAGGCAGGCAGAGAGAGAGAGAGAGAGAGAGAGAGAGAGAGAGAGAGAGAGAGAGAGACCGTGAGAGAAGTGATTTTGTGGATAAGACATCAGGCCTAGGTGATGCAAAGCAATAGAAAGGAATGAGAAGACAGACTGTTAATCTTTCTCATCTCACATGTTCTACTCAAACGAATGATCCTATAGTCGCCTGAAATATAAGTGTTCACATTAGGCCTAATTGCTTGCTTTAGCGTTACTGTGTTGCTCATTTGTGCTTTGCTTTATTATTGCCGTTGTGTCGTTTGAATAATTGCTACAGTTTACAGATATGTAGAGTAGTGTCAAGCAGGAGTTAAGGTATGAGAGATAATTAGAATATCGTGATCTGCTGACTGCAAACATCTAGAATACTGATGAGCAAGAACAGAACAACCAGCTCGCACATACCTCCTCGGCATCACTTCGCTTCCATGATGACTAATGGCTTGTGTAAAACCCAAAAGTAGGTGAGGCCTATCCTCTAAAAGTATTTGAACAGAAAATGTGTAGCCTAGATAACCGGGGAATTAAAGGTACGATATATTTTTTTACCTACTTCTACCAACATTCAGGAAACGTTGGGATAACGATGTGTTTTTCAGAGATGAAGAGTACAAAACAGACAGTGGATCAGTATTGATACTAGCGTTGGGGTGATAACACAGGTGAGGTGAGAGAGGAGAAGAAACCACACCTGTCTTGTCGAGAGGTCCGTCTGGAAGGCGCCAGGAAATTGTGCTAGGCGCTCGCCTTTACGCGCAGACAAGGAGAGAGAGAGAGAGGGAGGGAGAGATAGGAAGAGAGGGGGAGGGAGTGAGAGAAAGAGAGGGGGAGGGAGTGAGAGAGAGGGAGAGGAGTAACGAGGGAGGGAGGGAGGGAGGGGGAGGGAGAGAGAGAGAGAGAGAGAGAGAGAGAGAGAGAGAGAGAGAGAGAGAGAGAGAGAGAGAGAGAGAGAGAGAGAGAGAGAGAGAGGGAGGGAGAGATAGAAAGAGAGGGGGAGAGGAGTAACGAGGGAGGGAACGAGAGAGAGGAGTAACGAGGGAGGGAGGGAGGGAGGGAGGGAGGGAGGGAGGGAGGGAGGGAGAGAGAGAGAGAGAGAGAGAGAGAGAGAGAGAGAGAGAGAGAGAGAGAGAGAGAGAGAGAGAGAGAGAGAGAGGGAGCGAGAGATGGGAAGAGAGGGGGAGAGAGAGAGAGAGAGAGAGAGAGAGAGAGAGAGAGAGAGAGAGAGAGAGAGAGAGAGAGAGAGAGAGAGAGAGAGAGAGGATAGTGATAGTGAGAGGGAGAGAAGGAACAAAAACATTTTCTCTTAAACCAACCTCTCAGCTGTGAGTGGTACAGGAGATGCTCTCGTGATTCGGGATCTTCATTCTGATAAACGTTCTCTTCCCGCAAGGTGACTTTGCCTCCCCGCGCAAACTTCCCGACTTCTGTCCTCCAATATTATCCATCATTCAAAACTATGGATATTCCTCTCAGAAACGAAACGGACCGGAAAATATAAACATTCAACTAATTATCGGTATCGAAAATACGGTGAACTGGACGGAGAGAAAAATACCTACATCGAAACTTTTTTTTGGGGGGGGGGGGTTATTTTTTCTCTCTGTGTGTCTGCCTCGTCTCTTTGTGTTGGATTGTGTGAAGCTGTGATCCCTGCCGAGCGTTGCTGCTGTGTGTATGTCAACCCAAGGAGACTCGTAGTGTCAGGGTGGTCCGCGACGGAAGGTGTGCTGCGATGATGAAGGTACTCGTTTGGACCATTGTGATCCTCGCCCAGTGCGTTCTACGAAAGGTAAGAGAAAACGGAAAGTTACTGAACCGTAACCTATTGTATAACATAAATGTTGTGTTTAGAAAACGTAACCCATAGGCTAGTCACTCATTTGTAGAGTAACCAAAACCTCCAACAATGAATTGAATGCCATTTTTCTGGTAAGACACAATAAAAATATTGGACTCAAGTCCAACTAAATACACTAGAGAATACGATACATTAGGCTTATTTGACATTCCACCTGTGACATGTGGTGATGGAAGACCCGTCTCTATTTTTATTAGCTCAACAAACTTTTGTCAAGTTATTGCGAGGTTTTTTGACATGTCCTTTGTATTTCATGATGAAGCAGTATACCTCCGAGAATAGTATTTGAGCAGTTCAGTAGAAAAAGGTGTGAGCTGATGTTTTCGGGAATAGAGGCATGCGTAGTGTGAGTGTATCACATCACATGTTTTTTCAGCGCTGCCCTGCCTGCGTTCCAATTTCGAGTCTCTTATGAGTTCATAGCTTGCCCCGCGTCTTGCTGACTCAATTATGCCGTCTGAGCGTTTCCCTTACCCCCCACTTAAGCATCCCGCCCGTTATCTATTTATCTATTTGCGCTCGCAGCCACTTCCTTGTCATGTTTTTCTTCAGAAGTTAAACATGCCCTCAGCTTGTTTTATGTTTTATCTCAACATCACTATACTAAAGCAAAGAGTTTGTGAATTTATTATAGTTGGGGGTGTACTTAGTGTCTATAGTGTGTGTGTGTGTGTGTGTGTGTGTGTGTGTGTGTGTGTGTGTGTGTGTGTGTGTGTGTGTGTGTGTGTGTGTGTGTGTGTGTGTGTGTGTGTGTGTGTGTGTGTGTGTGTGTGTGTGTGTGTGTGTGTGTGTGTGTGTGTGTGTGTGTGTGTGTGTGTGTGTGTGTTTGTTTTCAGGACCCCAATGTTCCAATAATTCACAATAACTTTTTTTGAAATGTCAGGACTTTCTTCATGTCCTGAACTTGTTCAAATGCTAGTTGAAGCTTTAGGGTTTATGGTTTTGGGGCTACTGTTATTATTACGTTTAGGGTCAGGTTAAGGGTTATGGAAAATAGGATTTTTAATGGTCAAACATTTTGACTCCCCAAAAACTCCAGAAATGTCACGAAAACAAAGCTGTGTGTGCATCTCTCGCTCTCTGTTTGCGCGCGTGTGTGTGTGTGTGTGTGTGTGGGGGGGGTATAGAATGAACAATAGAACAATAGAATGTTCTGCGAGAACACTCTTGGAATATGTAAGTGATAATCAACGAGGGGCTATGCGTCCTATGGAGGATATGGAACGACGCGGATGGTGTGTTCCGCGACGCGCTGCCGGAGTGGGGCTGACTTCCATGCATGCGGTTGCATTATTTTCCAGAGAATGCATAGAGGCCCGAGTTGATTATAACCCTTTTATACCAGGGTTTAGTTGAACACATTTGGCACTATACATGTGTTCATTTGATGGTAGAAATGTGTTTGACGTCCACTGAAGTAGGTAGCAAGTTGACCAGATAGCTACAGTAGTTGGCTTTGGTGACGAAACAAACAGACTTGCTATTTTAGCTAACCAAACCATCAGTCATAGCACGCTATTATGAAAATAGAATTCAACAATACCAAAACTGTTTTCAATTCGACTTTTGCTTTTAGAAGCAGTGCAAACAAAAACATATAAAAATAAACTATAGACATTGAATTCTACCACGCAAATACAGTGCTTTATATAAATATGACAATAATGAATGCTTTAGAATGAGTATTCAACAATGCCATGGTATGATAGTCTTTATTAGCGAAATGCTAAAAATAAGTTATTATCCTATGATCCATAAAACCATTCAATCATCACACAGTTCACATGTGACCAAGGATATATGATCTCCTAGATGTGACCTACTTCTTACACGAGGTCACCGCAAACCAACTTTGCTATATAGAGATAGGCAAACAACACAATACGGAAGATTACACCAACAGTGCACCAACAGAAGAATGCCTTTGAAATGACAACATTAAAGAGGCATTCAGCAGTTGAAACGACAACATTAAAGAGGCATTCAGCAGTTGAAACAATAACAAAGCAGGCTCCCCACCCATGGCTCGGTAAAAAGCTGAGGATTGGCCCTGGAGAAATGTAATCATTCTCAATTACATAGACAGAGCTATGGATGCAAGGACTGATCATCCGTGGTATCAAAATGATAGTTTTAACCATGTTTTGAGGCTATATAGTATTTGTTTACATATGATTTGTTTACAAACATTGGAGTTAAACAAGTTTATATTTTGGCTTCTCGTGGACAGTTGAACTAAGCTCATGAGGCATTTATAAGTTATATTCTTCAAGAATCAGTGGGTATACAGTTGAAGTCGGAAGTTTACATAAACCTTAGCCAAATACATTTAAACTCAGTTTTTCACAATTCCTGACATTTAATCCTAGTAAAATTCCTTGTATTAGGTCAGTTTGGATCACCACTTCATTTTAAGAATGTGAAATACGGTTTACAGTGGGTCAGAAGTTTACATACACTCAATTAGTATTTGGTAGCATTGCCTTTAAATTGTTTAACTTAGGTCAAACGTTTTCGGGTAGCTTCCCACAATAAGTTGGGTGAATTTTGGCCCATTCCTCCTGACAGAGCTGGTGTAACTAGGTCAGGATTGTAGGCCTCCTTGCTCACACATTCTTTTTCAGTTCTGCCTACACATATTTTCTATAGGATTGAGGTCAGGGCTTTGTGATGGCCACTCCAATACCTTGACATGGCACAACTTTGGAACTATGCTTGGGGTCATTGTTCATTTGGAAGACCCAATGCGACCGAGCATTAACTTCCTGAATGATGTCTTGAGATGTTGCTTCAATATATCCACATAATTTTCCTACCTCATGATGCCATCTATTTTGTGAAGTGCACCAGTCCTTCCTGCAGCAAAGCACCCCCACGACATGATGCTGACACCCCTGTGCTTCACTGTTTGGATGGTGTTCTTCGGCTTGCAAGCCTCCCCCTTTTTCCTCCAAACATAACGATGGTCATTATGGCCAAACAGCTCTATTTTTGTTTCATCAGACCAGAGGACATTTTTCCAAAAAGTATGATCTTTGTCCCCATGTGCAGTTGCAAACCGTAGTCTGGCTTTTTTATGGTGGTTTTGGAGCAGTGGATTCTTCGTTGCTGACCGGCCTTTCAGGTTATGTCAATATAGGACTCGTTTTACTGTGGATATAGAAACTTTTGTATCTGTTTCCTCCAGCATCTTCACAAGGTCCTTCGCTGTTATTCTGGGATTGATTTGCACTTTTCACACCAAAGTACGTTCATCTCTAGGAGACAGAACGCATCTCCTTCCTGAGCGGTATGACGACGGCGTGGTCCCATGGTGTTTATACTTTCGTACTCAAACGATCTCAATTAACCTATCAGAAGCTTCAAAAGCCATGACATCATTTTCTGGAATTTTCTAAGCTGTTTAAAGGCACAGTCAACTTAGTGTATGTAAACTTCTGATCTACTGGAATTGTGATACAGTGAATTTTATGTGAAATAATCTGTCTAGTAACAACTGTTGGAACAATTACTTGTTTCATGCACAAAGTAGATGTCCTAACCGACTTGTCAAACTATAGTTTGTTAACAAGAAATTTGTGGAGTGGTTGAAAAACACGTTTTAATGACTCCAACCTAAGTGTATGTAAACTTCCAACTTCAACTGTAAATCATTATTTGATGCGTCCAAAAATGGATGTAGCAACTGCTGATTCACATAAACGGGGCTGTAGTGGAGTGGGTCGAGAGCTTCAAGTTCCTTGGTGTCCACATCACCAACAAACTATCATGGTCCAAACACACCAAGACAGTCGTGAAGAGGGCACGACAACGCATTTTCCCCCTCAGGAGACTGAAAATATTTGGCATGGGTCCCCAGATTCTCAAAAAGTTAAACAGCTGCACCATCGAGAGCATCCTGACTGGTTGCATCACAGCCTGGTGTGGCAACTGCTCGGCATCTGACCGTAAGGCGCTACAGACGGTAGTGCGTACAGCCCAGTACATCCCTGGGGCCAAACTTCCTGCCACCCAGGACCTCTATACCAGGCGGTGTCTGAGGAAGGCCCAAAAAAATGTCAAAGGCTCCAGTCACCCAAGTCATAGACTGTTTTCTCTGCCACCACATGGCAAGCGGTACCGGAGCGCCAGGTCTAGGTCCAAGAGGCTTCTAAACAGCTTCTACCCCCAAGCCATGAGTCTGCTGAACAATTCACTAAATGACCACCCGGACTATTTACATTGACCCCCCCCCCAATTTGTTTTTACACTGCTGCTACTCGCTGTTTATTATGTGTGCCTAGTCACTTTACCCCTACCTTGATGTACAAATGACCTCAACTAACCTGTACCCCCACACATTGACTCTGTGCCGGTAACCAATGTATATAGCCTCTGTCAGGATTTGGCCAGGGTTGTTCCGGTTTTTGGTCACTAGATGCCCCCATTGTGCCTTTTGACCTTTTGTTTTCCCTTGATCCCCATTATTATTTGCACCTGTGCCTCGTTTCCCCTGATTGTATTTAAACCCTTTGTTTTACTCAGTTCTTTGCTCTGTGTTTGTATGTTAGCTCCCAGCCCTAGTACTCTGTGAACTCTTGTTGATCCCGGTGGACTCTCTTGTGGAATTCTGTTTTTTTGTTCTTGTTTGTTTGTTTTTTGAGTATCTTTTGAGGCTTTTTGTGCTTTACCTTCCACCTTGTGGATTTACCTTTTTGTCTTGGAGGATTACCTTTGTTCTTGTGGAATTCCTTTTGAGGTTGTGGAGTTACATGTTTTCCTGAAGAACTTCACTGTTTACTTAATTAAATACACCGTCTCAAGTACTGCTGTGTCTGCCTCATCTTCTGGGTTCTGCTGACTATTCGTGGCTTAGTTGGTTTAGTGGCTGTTTCTCACTCCGTAGACCCAGGTTCGTAACCGGGTCCTGACAGCCTCATTATAGTTAATTTATTGTGTTACTTTATATATATTTATATATATACATGTATATATATTTATTTATTTTTTACTTTTGTTTATTTAGTAAATATTTTCTTAACTCTTATCTTCTTAAAACTGCATTGTTGGCTTAGGGCTTGTAAGTAAGCATTTCACTGTAAGGTCTACCTACACCTGTTGTATTCAGCATTTCACTGTGAGGTCTATTACACCTGTTGTATTCAGCATTTCACTGTGAGGTCTACTACACCTGTTGTATTCAGCATTTCACTGTAAGGTCTACTACACCTGTTGTATTCAGCATTTCACTGTAAGGTCTACCTACACCTGTTGTATTCAGCATTTCACTGTAAGGTCTACTACACCTGTTGTATTCAGCATTTCACTGTAAGGTCAACTACACCTGTTGTATTCAGCATTTCACTGTAAGGTCTACTACACCTGTTGTATTCAGCATTTCACTGTAAGGTCTACTACACCTGTTGTATTCAGCATTTCACTGTTGTAAGCATTTCACTGGTCTACTACACCTGTTGTATTCAGCATTTCACTGTAAGGTCTACTACACCTGTTGTATTCAGCATTTCACTGTAAGGTCTACTACACCTGTTGTATTGGAGCATTTCACTGTAAGGTCTACTACACCTGTTGTATTCAGCATTTCACTGTGAGGTCTACTACACCTGTTGTATTCAGCATTTCACTGTAAGGTCTACTACACCTGTTGTATTCAGCATTTCACTGTAAGGTCTACTACACCTGTTGTATTCAGTATTTCACTGTAAGGTCTACTACACCTGTTGTATTCAGCATTTCACTGTAAGGTCTACTACACCTGTTGTATTCGGGCATGTGACTAATAACATTTGATTTAATTTGATTTAAGGTGTGAATATATGAGATGCCATATTCCACATTAATTTTATTTTGATTTTTTTCTATTCTCCTTTATCACACTGCTGTTATAATTGATATCATTGTTTTTATTCCTGCATTACATTGCAATAATTATGTTGATTTTGTTTATTTATCATCAAATGAAAACATGAATCAGGAAAAATAAAAGTCAATCCAACCTCGTGCTTAGCACCTACCATGACAGCAGTAGCTTTCTGGCTATTTTTAAAACAACTTAAAAGCATCCTTAAAACTAGTCTTTCTTTTTAGTCTGGAATCCAACATTAGAATCACTTGTGACAAACCTTAGTGTTTTAGAACTAGGAGTGCTGTGAGCGAGACTGCGTGTGCGCGTGCGCGTGCGCGTGTGTGTGCGCGTGTGTGTGTGTGTGTGTGTGTGTGTGTGTGTGCGTGTGTGCGTGTGTGCGTGTGTGCGTGTGTGCGTGTGTGTGCATGCGTGTGTGTGTGCGCGTGTGTGTGCGCGTGTGTGTGCGCGTGCGCGTGTGTGTGTGTGTGTGTGTGTGTGTGCTTACAGACATGTGAACTGCAGTGGAGGCTGCTGAAGGGAGGACGCCTCATATTAATGCCAGGTATTGAGTAAATGGAATGTTATCGACCACATGGAAACCACGTGTTTGATTGGTAACATTCCATGGACTCCATTCCTCCCCTCTCCAGCCTCCACTGGTGTCCTCCTCAGATATGTCAGAGTGCTAAAAACATCCTGTCATCTGGCAGATTGAGGTCACACCAGCTATTGTGACAGATGACACACTTAATTATGTAGAAGATTTGAATACAAACTGAAACAGTTCACTATTCATTCATACCGCAGAAATGTTAAATACTAATTTCTGATTGGTTAGAAGGGCATTCTAGAATGGACATTAAAACCAGATAACGGGACACCTTGCAATCATGACCAATATTATGCAGCTACACATGCAGACTGTACTTGCTACAAAGTTACAGAAAGCTAAGCTAACCACACAAACTGAAATGGATACATTGTAAATGCAGGTACAACGAGATAAAAGCTTAACTAGCTGGCATAGATGTTTTTTTTGCAGAGACATTTGTTTTTGAGCCTCTGATGACTTAACGAGGTGAGTGATGAACATGAATTTCTCTGGTTCCTACTGTTGCAGTCATGACAAAAGTGCTGCTCTGCTGTCAAATCCTCCCGAGTGTCTTTAGTTTCACCAGCTATTTTCAGCAAATGATATATTTTTTTGCATTGTCATTATCGGCTCATTGTTATTATCAGCTCATTGTTATTATCAGCTCATTGTTATTATCGGCTCACTGTTATTATCGGCTCACTGTTATTATCGGCTCATTGTCATTATCAGCTCATTGTCATTATCAGCTCATTGTTATTATCAGCTCATTGTTATTATCAGCTCATTGTTATTATCAGCTCATTGTCATTATCAGCTCATTGTTATTATCAGCTCATTGTTATTATCAGCTCATTGTTATTATCAGCTCATTGTCATTATCAGCTCATTGTCATTATTGTTATTATCAGCTCATTGTTATTATCAGCTCATTGTTATTATCAGCTCATTGTTATTATCGGCTCATTGTCATTATCAGCTCATTGTTATTATCAGCTCATTGTTATTATCAGCTCATTGTTATTATCAGCTCATTGTCATTATCAGCTCATTGTCATTATCAGCTCATTGTTATTATCAGCTCATTGTCATTATCAGCTCATTGTTATTATCAGCTCATTGTTATTATCAGCTCATTGTTATTATCAGCTCATTGTTATTATCAGCTCATTGTTATTATCAGCTCATTGTTATTATCAGCTCATTGTTATTATCAGCTCATTGTCATTATCAGCTCATTGTTATTATCAGCTCATTGTTATTATCAGCTCATTGTTATTATCAGCTCATTGTTATTATTATCAGCTCATTGTCATTATCAGCTCATTGTTATTATCGGCTCATTGTTATTATCAGCATTGTTATTATCGCTCATTGTTATTATCAGCTCATTGTTATTATCAGCTCATTGTTATTATCAGCTCATTGTTATTATCAGCTCATTGTTATTATCAGCTCATTGTTATTATCAGCTCATTGTTATTATCAGCTCATTGTCATTATCAGCTCATTGTTATTATCAGCTCATTGTTATTATCGGCTCATTGTTATTATCAGCTCACTGTTATTATCGGCTCATTGTTATTATCAGCTCATTGTCATTATCAGCTCATTGTTATTATCAGCTCATTGTTATTATCAGCTCATTGTTATCCAAATTAATATCAATAGAAAACAGATACATTGCTGTTATTATGGCTGCAGAGCTCATTGTTATCCAAATTAATATCAATAGAAAACAGATACATTGCTGTTATTATGGCTGCAGAGGTCGCGACTGTGTTAGCCGTAGCTACCTAGCTAGCAAGTAAGGGTAAAGAAATAAATAATAATACATATCAAGCTAATCAAACGAACAACTGGGTCGCATCTCTAGCATCCAGAAGATGAGAAAGTATGAATGAAAAATGCGTTGTCTATTATTTCCAAGGTAATGTACAGAACGTCGGCGTTTATCCTTACTTAAATGCTCCCTGTACCCTCCTCTTACATCCGATTCCAAATGAAGTACAAGGATTGAATTGTGTTAATGTTGGAGTGTGTCAACAATAATGTAATTATGTGCCTTGAAACAATAGTCTTTTATCTGTATAGGGAACATTTAATAATTGATAGGGTTAAATCAATGTATTATTATTAGCCTGTGGCTCTGTGAGTAAGTCAGAGTTGAGAGCTGAGAGGAGGCGAACGGAAAGGAGAGGAGAGAATGGATCGAGTGAGCGAGCGATGAGAGGAGAGAAGGAGAAAGTGTTTCCTCTCACTGCAAAAGCATTGAGCATTGAAGAGTGATGATCAAAAACTGTCCGTGGTGGATGTAAAACAGCCAATCGTCCATCAGCCCATCGGCCCATCAGCCCGTCGCCCATCAGCCCGTCGTCCATCAGCCCGTCGGCCATCAGCCCATCGTCCATCAGCCCGTCGGCCATCAGCCCGTCGGCCCATCAGCCCGTCGGCCATCAGCCCGTCGTCCATCAGCCCGTCGGCCATCAGCCCGTCGGCCATCAGCCCATCAGCCCATTGTCCATCAGCCCATCGTCCATCAGCCCATCGTCCATCAGCCCATCGGCCATCAGCCCATCGTCCATCAGCACATCGGCCATCAGCCCATCCTCAAACTCACCCTTAGCTTCAACCTTATCGGCTAAGCTGGAATTATATATTTTTTAATATTTTATGTTGTAGTATTAAAATATGACATAATAAAGTAGTAGATACCATCGAACACTACACTACACAAGTCAGATATACAATTAAATAGCAATGCTATTCAGAAATAAGACCTGATTTTTCTTTCAGTGAGGTATCATCTCACCTGATCTATTTGTCAGCTTTATAAAACAACCAGCTTCCTGAACCCCGGGGATATTAACAGGAGTGAACAGCCTTAATTGCAGTGTTTTTTAAATGAATTTATTATCCTTCGATTAGCATCTCTGCAACAGAAAAAAAGAGGTGACTAAACTAAATAGAATCGTCATCAAATCAAATCCAATTTTGATGGTCACATGCTTCGTAAACAACTGATGTAGACCAACAGTGAAATGCTTACTTACAGGCCCTTCCCAACAATGCAGAATATCTTTTTTTAATAATAATAATAGAAAAATAGTAGTAACACGAGGAATAAATATACACAATGAGCAATGATAGCTTGGCTATATACATGGGGTACCAGTATCAAGTCAATGATAGCTTGGCTATATACATGGGGTACCAGTATCAAGTCAATGATAGCTTGGCTATATACATGAGGTACCAGTATCAAGTCAATGATAGCTTGGCTATATACATGGGGTACCAGTATCAAGTCAATGATAGCTTGGCTATATACATGAGGTACCAGTATCAAGTCAATGATAGCTTGGCTATATACATGAGGTACCAGTATCAAGTCAATGATAGCTTGGCTATATACATGAGGTACCAGTATCAAGTCAATGATAGCTTGGCCAGTATCAATACATATACATGGGTACCAGTATCAAGTCAATGATAGCTTGGCTATATACATGAGGTACCAGTATCAAGTCAATGATAGCTTGGCTATATACATGAGGTACCAGTATCAAGTCAATGATAGCTTGGCTATATACATGAGGTACCAGTATCAAGTCAATGATAGCTTGGCTATATACATGAGGTACCAGTATCAAGTCAATGATAGCTTGGCTATATACATGGGGTACCAGTATCAAGTCAATGATAGCTTGGCTATATACATGTGTGTGGGTACAGTCCAGTGTGTGGGTACAGTCCAGTGTGTGGGTACAGTCCAGTGTGTGGGTACAGTTCAGTGTGCGGGTACAGTTCAGTGTGCGGGTACATAGAAACACGAAGGGTCAATGGTCCTCATAGCTATTTGGTTAACTATCTAGCCGACTTACAGCCTGAGGGTGGAAGCTGTTTTTTTGTTTGTTTTTTTAACCTTTATTTTACTAGTCAGTTAAGAACAAATTCTAATTTTCAATGACGGCCTAGGAACAGTGGGTTAACTGCCTGTTCAGGGGCAGAACGACAGATTTGTACCTTGTCAGCTCAGGGGTTTGAACTTGCAACCTTCCAGTTACTAGTCCAACGCTCTAACCACTAGGCTAAGGAGCCTTTTGGTCCCAGACTTGGCACTCTATTACCTCTTGCCGTGCGGTGACAGAGAGAAGAGTCTATGATTTGAGTGGATGGAGTCTTTCAGAATATTTAGGGCCGTCCTCTGACACCGCCTGTTACATAGGTCCTGGATGCCATGGTGATGTACTGGGCCGAACACACAACCCTCCGTAGCGCCTTGTGGCCAGATGCCGAGCAGGTGTCATACCAAGTGGTGATGCAGCCAGTCAAGATGCTCTCTTTTTTTGAGGAACTAAAAAGATAGGTTCAATAAATACTATTTGTACTGTTTTTTTTATTTTTTATATCTGTGACAGAGAGTATACGTCTGAAGCACGTGCTCAGTCCATTTCCTGTCAGAAGGTAGAGCGAGCAGATTGAGTAGAAGTGTTCCACTCATTGCCAGGTGATATGTGTGTGTCACCCGACCCATTTTCAAAACCTAGAACGATCTACAATCGGTCCCCCTGTCTCCTAATCTGACAAAATCTATGTTAACCAACCCATAATCTCTTGTGTAATCTGTTGCATCGTGATGAGAAAAGCAATCACATTACTGGTACACCAAACCAGTAAGGATCTATTTATTTATGCCTAGTGTGTATCTATCATAGCTGGTTTGTTCACTCTGAAACAGCATTCACTTCCCTTGGCCAGATCAAACCACAGCCACCAGGAAATGGCACAGATATTCAGACAGTTTGTTTGGCTAGCCCACGTATGTAAAACAATTATTAATTTCCCAATCCCAATTCATTTTTAGACAATTAGTATCCACATCCACAAGTATCCACATTTAGGTGAGGACAATGTACTTAATTTACATTAGTCACTGCTGTCTACCAAAGCCCTTTCTGACAATGAGTACAGAACACCTGGTTCCATAGTCCTGAATACTCTCTGACAACGAGTACAGAACACCTTGTTCCATAGTCCTGAATACTCTCTGACAACGAGTACAGAATACCTGGTTCCATAGTCCTGAATACTCTCTGACAACGAGTACAGAACACCTGGTTCCATAGTCCTGAATACTCTCTGACAACGAGTACAGAACACCTTGTTGCATAGTCCTGAATAATTTCTGGCATCTTCTTTTCCATTGTCCAAAATACAAGCAGGAGGTTATTAATCATTTCAGACCCAACAGTATGTTCTATTTATCGAGCTCAAGACCTGCCTCAGACTGGTCAGACACACACCGCCTCATCTAATCTAATTGTAGTGTAGCAAGCAGAAACATGTATTGTTGCTTGTACAGTATATACAGTATTTGAACCAACCATTTACAGTCTTGTCGGTAATGTAATTGTGAATTAATTTATTCAAACAATATCTCCATTATGTTCTACATATTCAGATGCCTGTAATTCTCTGTGGAGTATCAGAGTACATGAGACAGACAGCACACACAATAACCATCAATAATCCATATACTGCTGTGCACAACATTTCCTATGGAACTGTATCACATCCAACATTTACCAGTCATCTGGTTAGGCCTCTCCTCTCATCTCCCCTTCCCCCTGCCTGCCTGCCCTCATCTCTCCTCTCCCCTTCCCCCCTGCCTGCCTGCCCTCATCTCTCCCCTTCCCCCTGCCTGCCTGCCCTCATCTCTCCTCTCCCCTTCCCCCCTGCCTGCCCTCATCTCTCCTCTCCCCTTCCTCCCTTCCTGCCCTAATCTCTCCTCTCCCCTTCCCCCTGCCTGCCCTCATCTCTCCTCTCCCCTTCCCCCTGCCTGCCTGCCTGCCCCCTCCTCTCCTCTCCCCTTCCCCCTGCCTGCCTGCCCTGCCCTCTCCTCTCCCTTCCCCCCTGCCTGCCTACCCTCATCTCTCCTCCCCCTTCCCCCTGCCTGCCTGCCCTCATCTCTCCCCCTTCCCCTTCCCCCTGCCTGCCTGCCCTCATCTCTTCTCTCCCCTTCCCCTACCTGCCTGCCCTCATCTCTCCCCTTCCCCCTGCCTGCCTGCCCTCATCTCTCCCCTTCCCCCTGCCTGCCTGCCCTCATCTCTCCTCTCCCCTTCCCCCTGCCTGCCTGCCCTCATCTCTCCCCTTCCCCCCTGCCTGCCTGCCCTCATCTCTCCCCTTCCCCCCTGCCTGCCTGCCCTCATCTCTCCTCTCCCCTTCCCCCTGCCTGCCTGCCCTCATCTCTCTTGATCTTAGTCCTTTATTGACACTTTGCCTGTTTGATGGTTCGTCGGAGGGCATAGCGGAATTGCTTATAAGCTTCTGGGTTAGGGTCCCGCTCCTTGAATGTGGCAGCTCTAGCCTTTAGCTCAGTGCGGATGTTGCCTGTAATCCATGGCTTCTGGTTGGGGGATGTACGTACGGTCATTGTGAGGGCGACGTCATCGATGCACTTATTGATGAAGCCAATGACTGATGTGGTGTATTCCTCAATGCCATCAGAGGAATCCCGGAACATATTCCAGTCTGTGCAAAACAGTCCTGTAGCTTAGCATCTGCTTCATCTGACCACTTTTTTATTGATCGAGTCACTGGTGCTTCCTGCTTTAATTTTTGTTTGTAAGCAGGAATCAGATTATGGTCAGATTTGCCAAATGGAGGGCGAGGGAGAGCTTTGTATGCTTCTCTGTGAGTGGAGTAAAGGTAGTCCAGAGTTCTCCCTCTGGTTGCACATTTAACATGCTGATAGAAATTTGGTAAGACAGATTTAAGTTTCCCTGCATTGAAGTTCCTGGCTACTAGGAGCGCCGCCTCTGGCTGAGCGTTTTCCAGTTTGCTTATGGTGGAATACAGCTCATTCAGTGCGGTCTTAGTGCCAGCATCAGGCTGTGGTGGTATGTAGACAGCTATGAAAAATACAGATGAAAACTCTCTAGGTAGATAATGTGGTCTACAGCTTATTATGAGATAATGTACCTCAGGCGAGCAAAACCACGAGACTTCCTTAGATATCGTGCACCAGCTGTTCTTTACAAAAAGATACAGTCCTCCGCCCCTTGTCTTACCAGACACCGCTGTTCTGTCCTGCTGATACAGCGTATAACCAGCCAGCTGTCTGTTGATAATGTCGTCATCCAGCCACGACTCCGTGAAGTATAAGATATTACAGTTTTTAATGTCCCATTGGTAGTTTAATCTTAGGTCATCGATTTCATTTTCCAAAGATTGCACGTTTGCTAGCAGAATGGAAGGGAGTGTGGGTTTATTCGATCGCCTACGAATTCTCAGAAGGCAGCGCACCCTCCGGGCTCCTTTTTCTCCGCCTTCTCTTCACGCAAATGACAGGGATCTGGGCCTGTTCCCAGGAAAGCAGTATGTCATTCACGTCAGGCTCGTTGGCCTCGTTAAAGGAAAAAAAGGATTCTGCCAGTCCGTGGTGAGTAATCGCAGTCCTGATGCCCAGAAGTTATTTTCGGTCATAATAGACGGTACGGCAACATTACGTACAAAATAAGTTACAAACAACTCAAAGAAACGAACAAACAACACAATTGGTTAGGAATACGTAAAACATCAACCTTGTTCTCTGGCGCCATCTTATGGGGAAGGGGAGAGGGAGGAAGGGGAGAGGAGAGATGAGGGCAGGCAAGGGGGAAGGGGAGAGGAGAGATGAGGGCAGGCAGGGGGGAAGGGGAGAGGAGAGATGAGGGCTGGCAAGGGGGAAGGGAGAGAAGAGATGAGGGCAGGCATGGGGGAAGGTGGAGAAGAGATGAGGGCAGGCAGCCAGGGGGAAGGGAGAAGAGAGATGAGGGCAGGCAAGGGGGAAGGGAGAAGAGAGATGAGGGCAGGAAGGGGGAAGGGGAGAAGAGAGATGAGGGCAGGCAGGGAGGAAGGGGAGAGGAGAGATGAGGGCAGGCAGCCAGGGGGAAGGAGAGGAGAGATGAGGGCAGGCAAGGGGGAAGGGAGAGAAGAGATGAGGGCAGGCAAGGGGGAAGGGAGAGAAGAGATGAGGGCAGGCAAGGGGGAAGGGAGAAGAGAGATGAGGGCAGGAAGGGGGAAGGGGAGAAGAGAGATGAGGGCAGGAAGGGGGAAGGGGAGAGGAGAGATGAGGGCAGGAAGGGGGAAGGGGAGAGGAGAGATGAGGGCAGGAAGGGGGAAAGGGAGAAGAGAGATGAGGGCAGGAAGGGGGAAAGGGAGAGGAGAGATGAGGGCAGGAAGGGGGAAGGGGAGAGGAGAGATGAGGGCAGGCAGGGGGAAGGGGAGAGGAGAGATGAGGGCAGGCAAGGGGGAAGGGGAGAGGAGAGATGAGGGCAGGCAGGGGGAAGGGGAGAGGAGAGATGAGGGCTGGCAAGGGGGAAGGGAGAGAAGAGATGAGGGCAGGCATGGGGGAAGGGGAGAGGAGAGATGGGGGCTGGCAAGGGGAAGGGAGAGAAGAGATGAGGGCAGGCATGGGGGAAGGTGGAGGAGAGATGAGGGCAGGCAGCCAGGGGGAAGGGAGAAGAGAGATGAGGGCAGGCAAGGGGGAAGGGAGAAGAGAGATGAGGGCAGGAAGGGGGAAGGGGAGAAGAGAGATGAGGGCAGGCAGGGAGGAAGGGGAGAGGAGAGATGAGGGCAGGCAGCCAGGGGGAAGGAGAGGAGAGATGAGGGCAGGCAAGGGGGAAGGGGAGAAAAGAGATGAGGGCAGGAAGGGGGAAGGGGAGAGGAGAGATGAGGGCAGGAAGGGGGAAGGGGAGAGGAGAGATGAGGGCAGGAAGGGGGAAGGGGAGAGGAGAGATGAGGGCAGGCAGGGGGAAGGGGAGAAGAGAGATGAGGGCAGGAAGGGGGGAAGGGGAGAGGAGAGATGAGGGCAGGCAGGGGGAAGGGGAGAAGAGAGATGAGGACAGGAAAGGGGGAAGGGGAGAAGAGAGATGAGGGCAGGCAGGGGGGAAGGGGAGAAGAGAGATGAGGGCAGGAAGGGGGGAAGGGGAGAAGAGAGATGAGGGCAGGCAGGGGGGAAGGGGAGAGGAGACGCCGGCTCTGACGCTCATTAGATGTGGCAGGGCTTGCAAACCATTACAGACTACACAGGGAAGCACAGCCGAGAGCTGCCCAGTGACACATGTTTGTGTTGCTTCACAGTCCTCGCTTTGAAAGGCTGGTCAAGACTCACATCAACACCATTATCCCAGAAACCCTAGACCTACTCCAATTTTCATACCGCCCTAACAAATCCACAGATGATTCAAACACTATTGCACTCCACACTGCCCTTTCACACCTGGACAAAAGGAACACTTATGTGAGAATGCTATTCATTGACTACAGCTCAGCGTTCAACACCATAGTACCCTCAGAGCTCATCACTAAGCTAAGGACCCTGGGACTAAACACCTCGCTCTGCAACTGGATACTGTACTTCCTGACGGGCCGCCCCCAGGTGGTGAGGGTAGGTAACAACACATCTGACACGCTGATCCTCAACACAGGGGCCCCTCAGGAGTGCGTGCTCAGTCCCCTCCTGTGCTCCCTGTTAAATCATGACTGCACGGCCAGGCATGACTCCAATACCATCATTATGTTTGCCATATACACAACAGACCTTATCACTGACAACGACGAGACAGCCTATAGGGAGGAGGTCAGAGACCTGGCCGTGTGGACAACAACCTCTCCCTCAACGTGATAAAGACAAATGAGATGATTGTGGACTACAGGAAAAAGAGAACTGAGCATGCCCCCATTCTCTTCGACGGGGCTGCCTGGTATGGCAACTGCTCGGCTTCCGACCGGAAGGCACTACAGAGGGTAGTGCGTACGACTCAGTACGTTACTGATATAGAGGGTAGTACGTACGACTCAGTACATCACTGATATAGAGGGTAGTGCGTACGACTCAGTATATCACTGATATAGAGGGTAGTGCGTACGACTCAGTACATTACTGGGGCCAAGCTTCCTGCCGTCCAGGACCTCTATACCAGGCGGTGTCAGAGGAAGACCCAAAAAACTGTCAAAGACTCCAGCCACCCTAGTTATAGACTGTTCTCTCTGCTACCGCACGGCAATCGATACCGGAGCACCAAGTCTTGGTTCAAGAGGCTCTGAACAGCTACATAAGACTCCTGAACATCTAATCAAATGGCTACCCAGAGCACCAAGTCTTGGTTCAAGAGGCTTCTAAACAGCTTCTACTTCCAAGTGATAAGACTCCTGAACATCTAATCAAATGGAAACTCAGACTATTTACATTCCCCCCGTTTACACTGCTGCTACTCTCTGTTGTATCTGTACATAGTCACTTTACTAACTCTACCCACATGTACATAGTCACTACTAACTCTACCCACATGTACATAGTCACTTTACTAACTCTACCCACATGTACATAGTCAATACTAACTCTACCCACATGTACATAGTCACTATTAACTCTACCCACATGTACATAGTCACTACTAACTCTACCCACATGTACATAGTCACTACTAACTCTACCCACATGTACATAGTCACTTTACTAACTCTACCTACATGTACATAGTCAATACTAACTCTACCCACATGTACATAGTCACTATTAACTCTACCCACATGTACATAGTCACTACTAACTCTACCCACATGTACATAGTCACTACTAACTCTACCTACATGTACATAGTCACTTTACTAACTCTACCTACATGTACATAGTCAATACTAACTCTACCCACATGTACATAGTCACTTTACTAACTCTACCCACATGTACATAGTCACTACTAACTCTACCCACATGTACATAGTCACTACTAACTCTACCCACATGTACATAGTCACTTTACTAACTCTACCTACATGTACATAGTTACTTTACTAACTCTACCCACATGTACATAGTCACTTTACTAACTCTACCCACATGTACATAGTCACTTTACTAACTCTACCTACATGTACATAGTCACTTTACTAACTCTACCCACATGTACATAGTCACTTTACTAACTCTACCCACATGTACATAGTCACTTTACTAACTCTACCCACATGTACATAGTCACTACTAACTCTACCTACATGTACATAGTCACTACTAACTCTACCTACATGTACATAGTCACTACTAACTCTACCCACATGTACATAGTCAATTTACTAACTCTACCCACATGTACATAGTCAATTTACTAACTCTACCCACATGTACATAGTCAATTTACTAACTCTACCCACATGTACATAGTCAATTTACTAACTCTACCCACATGTACATAGTCACTTTACTAACTCTACCCACATGTACATAGTCACTTTACTAACTCTACCTACATGTACATATTCACTTTACTAACTCTACCCACATGTACATAGTCACTTTACTAACTCTACCCACATGTACATAGTCACTTTACTAACTCTACCCACATGTACATAGTCACTTTACTAACTCTACCCACATGTACATAGTCACTTTACTAACTCTACCTACATGTACATAGTTACTTTACTAACTCTACCCACATGTACATAGTCACTTTACTAACTCTACCCACATGTACATAGTCACTTTACTAACTCTACCCACATGTACATAGTCACTTTACTAACTCTACCTACATGTACATAGTCAATTTACTAACTCTACCCACATGTACATAGTCAATTTACTAACTCTACCTACATGTACATAGTCAATTTACTAACTCTACCCACATGTACATATTCACTTTACTAACTCTACCCACGTGTACATAGTCACTTTACTAACTCTACCTACATGTACATAGTCAATTTACTAACTCTACCTACATGTACATAGTCACTTTACTAACTCTAACACTCTAACTCTACCCACATGTACATAGTCAATTTACTAACTCTACCCACATGTACATAGTCACTTTACTAACTCTACCTACATGTACATAGTCAATTTACTAACTCTACCTACATGTACATAGTCACTTTACTAACTCTACCTACATGTACATAGTCAATTTACTAACTCTACCCACATGTACATAGTCACTTTACTAACTCTACCTACATGTACATAGTCAATTTACTAACTCTACCCACATGTACATAGTCACTTTACTAACTCTACCTACATGTACATAGTCACTTTACTAACTCTACCACTACATGTACATAGTCAATTTACTAACTCTACCTACATGTACATAGTCAATTTACTAACTCTACCCACATGTACATAGTCACTTTACTAACTCTACCCACATGTACATAGTCACTTTACTAACTCTACCTACATGTACATAGTCAATTTACTAACTCTACCCACATGTACATAGTCAATTTACTAACTCTACCCACATGTACATAGTCAATTTACTAACTCTACCTACATGTACATAGTCACTTTAATAACTCTACCTACATGTACATAGTCACTTTACTAACTCTACCCACATGTACATAGTCACTTTACTAACTCTACCTACATGTACATAGTCAATTTACTAACTCTACCCACATGTACATAGTCAATTTACTAACTCTACCCACATGTACATAGTCAATTTACTAACTCTACCCACATGTACATAGTCAATTTACTAACTCTACCTACATGTACATAGTCACTTTAATAACTCTACCTACATGTACATAGTCACTTTACTAACTCTACCCACATGTACATAGTCACTACTAACTCTACCCACATGTACATAGTCACTACTAACTCTACCCACATGTACATAGTACCTCAATTACCTCGACTAACTGACTCAATTACCCCGCACATTGACTCTGCACCGGTACCCCCCTGTTTATAGTCTCACTATTATTATTTTACTGCTGCTTTTTAATTACATGTTACTTATTTCTTATTCTTACTCAGATTTTTTTCAACTGCATTGTTGGTTAGGGGCTTGTAAGTAAGCATTTCACTGTAAGGTCTACGCCTGTTGTAGTCGGCGCATGTGACTAATAGAATTTTATTTGTTTTGGTTTGATATCCCCGCCTGCCTGCCTGCCTGCCTGCCCTCGTCTCTCCTCTCCCCTTCCCCCCTGCCTGCCCTCTCCTCTCCCCTTCCCCCTGCCTGCCTGCCCTCCCCCTGTCTCTCCCCTTCCCCCATGCCTGCCTGCCCCCTGCCTGCCTCTCTCCCCTTCCCCCCTGCCTGCCTGCCTGCCTGCCCTCTCTCCTCCCCCCCTTCCCCCCTGACTGCCTGCCCTCCTGCCCTCCTCTCCCCTTCCCCCCTGCCTGCCTGCCTGCCTGCCTGCCTGCCTGCCTGCCTGCCTGCCTGCCTGCCTGCCTGCCTGCCTGCCTGCCTGCCTGCCTGCCTGCCTGCCTGCCTGCCTGCCTGCCTGCCCTCTCCTCTCCCCTTCCCCCCTGCATGCCTGCCCTCTCCTCTCCTCTCCTCTCCTCTCCTCTCCCCTTCCACCCTGCCTGCCTGCCCTCTCCTCTACTCTCCCCTTCCCCTCTGCCTCCTCTCCTGCCTCCCCCACCTCCCCTTACCCGAGTCTCTCCCTGCCAGTGCTGTGGGTCCTTTTGGGGAGGCCTGGTCTACTTCTTCTACAAGATGAGGCCCATCTGTTCTGTCTCTCTGCTGGTGGGCCGTGTGGTTGTTAAATTACATGTCTTCCGATCCATCCATCTATGTGGACTGATCTGGACCCCTCTCACCACTCCTCACCACTCTCACCGGGCTCCCACCATGGGATGGGGTGGGGGGGCACACCTCAGGTCATTTACTATCAGACACTATGGATAGTGAGGGGAGGAAGGGGGGGGGTCGGAGGAGAGGAGAAGAGAGGCAGAACGAGAGCACTGGGCTCCAGATCAGACCCCAACCTGTATGAGTTGCCAAGGCCTAGGTGTATGGTGCCCTACAGTACATGGTGCCAACCTGGCAGGGGCCTCCTCTGTACTGGGGCCAGCCTGGTAGAGGTGAAGATGTGGTGGTGGTGGTGTAGGAGGGCTTCCCAGTACTAGTTTCCCCTTGACAGGCCCACACACGCTGAAGCCAAGGCCAGGTCAAGATGCCTGAACCCTGCCTTGTCTAGCTATAGTCTGGCCTCGTGAGGTGTAGCTAGCACATGCCTGGCATTTAAATTCACTCACAAAGCCTAAACACACGCACACACACACCATCCTTCCTTCAATGGATGGATATCGGAGCATCTCAATGTGCTTGTGTGATGACTCACCATATCCCCCCCCCCCCCCGTAGATGATAATGTCTGAAAAGGAATCAATTTGAGAATATTCCAGGCAATACACTCATCCCACGCAATAAGCTATGTGACAGATACAGCTATACATTACTGTGCAGCCAACGAAGCGCGCTCCAAATGAATAAGCAAGAAGATAAATATATTGCGGGAGCTAAGGCATGGAAAGCCATGGAAAATGAAAAAAAAATGCTCTCATATATGGTGCCTCTGTTGTCAGGGGCACAGGGGGTAGACAAAGAGGGTATTTATTACACTGCAATTACCATTGAGGTATCACAGGCCTAATGGCAGAGGAGAAAATGAACACTTTGCAGGAACCGATAAAGGGGGCATTATAGCAGGGTTTGTCATGCCCTGCCAGGCTCTCCTCCTGGGGGCCCCCTATCCATCACCACACCACCACACCACATATGCCTGCCTTTTAAAATCACCTGCAGAGAGAGGGGTAGAAGGGAGATGGAGGGAGAGAGAGGGGAGAGAAGGGAGAGTAGAGAGATAGCCCTACCATTTACAAAACAGAAGAGTTGAGGCCGCTGTAAGAGACCACAGAAGCCTCTCATTATCATCATGATCATCATCAACATAATTTCTTATGTAGACTGTTAATTGTCGGCAGTAGCCTTCATCTTAGTTGTACCTCTGTTATTTGTTGTGCCTCTTTAAGTTAAGTGAAGCTGAAGGGAGTGTACATCGGGTGCCGTGGTCGGACCTAATTTAGCTCTTATGTTCCAGTTAGAGGTCCCCAGTCGTGGCTGCGATGTGAGATGTGAATAAACATGTTCTCCTCTGTAGCTCTGAGGAAGGAAACAGGTAGCATCATAAGAGGCGGAATGACTTTCTGGCTGATCGTCTGATGACCAATCTGTTTGTTTCTTACCATATGCTGAGGAACTCTAGACTTCAGCTGGTCCTTCTGGAGCTCAGCTGGTAGAGCATGGCGCTTGTAACGCCAGGGTAGTGGGTTCGATTCCCGGGACCACCCATACGTAGAATGTATGTATGCACACATGACTGTAAGTCGCTTTGGATAAAAGCGTCTGCTAAATGGCATATATTATATATTAGACTTGGTAGAATGACCCGTGTTACTGTGATGTTGGCTGCAGTGTAGACAATATATTGACTATAGCTTCTCGGCTGAGCTCCTGTAGTAAAACATAACTGTGTGTGTGTGTGTGTGTTAAATTTTTTCCCTCTGTCTCTTATACACACACACACACACACACACACACACACACACACACACACACACACACACACACACACACACACACACACACACACACACACACACACACACACACACACACACACACACACACACACACACACACACACACACACACACACACACACACACACACACACACACACACACACACACACACACACACACGTATAATGCTGAAGATTCACAGCGTGTGTGTTTTGCTGAAGAGTGTCGAATCAAATCAAATTGTATTGGTTGCGTACACATATTTTGCGGATGTTATCGCTGGTGCAGCGAATTGCTGATGTTTCTAGCTCCAACAGTGCAGTATACCTAACAATAAAAACCAATGCACACAAATCCCTAACAATGAAAATTATGAAATTAAGAAATATCAGAACGAGCAATATCAGGGTCCGGAATATAAATATAATATGTTATTTTCTATGATATATATCTGCCGTGTGTTCCATTGTTAAAGTAACCAGAGTTCCATTATTAAAGTGACCAGTGTTGCATTATTAAAGCGACCAGTGTTCCATTATTAAAGTGACCAGTGTTCCATTATTAAAGTGACCAGTGTTCCATTATTAAAGTGACCAGTGTTCCATTATTCAAGTGACCAGTGTTCCATTATTCAAGTTGTTCCATTATTCAAGTGACCAGTGTTCCATTATTAAAGTGAAGTGTTCCATTATTCAAGTGACCAGTTTCCATTATTAAAGTGACCAGTGTTCCATTATTCAAGTGACCAGTGTTCATTATTAAAGTTACAGTGTTCCATTATTAAAGTTCCATTAAGTGTTCCATTATTAAAGTGTGTTCCATTATTAAAGTGAACCAGTGTTCCATTATTAAAGTGACCAGTTTCCATTATTAAAGCAGTGTTCCATTATTAAAGTGACCAGTGTTCCATTATTCAAGTGAAGAGTGACCAGTGTTCCATTATTAAAGTGACCAGTTCATTGTTTAACTGGTGTTCCATTATTAACGACCAGTGTTCCATTATTAAAGTAACCAGAGTTCCAGTGTTCCATTATTAAAGGAATTAAAGTAATCAGTGTTCCATTATTAAAGTAACCAGTGTTCCATTATTAGGTTTAGCAGTGTTCCTTATTAAAGTGACCAGTGTTCCATTATTAAAGTGACTAGTGTTCCATTATTAAAGTGACCAGTGTTCCATTATTAAAGTAACCAGAGTTCTGATATTAAAGGAACCAGTGTTCCATTATTAAACTGACCAGTGTTCCATTATTAAAGTGACCTGTTTTCCATTATTAAACTGACCGGTGTTCCATTATTAAAGTGACCAGTGTTCCATTATTAAAGTGCCCAATGTTCCATCATTAAATTGACCAGTGTTTCATTATTAAAGGGACCAGTGTTCCATCATTAAATTGACCAGTGTTCCATCATTAAATTGGCCAGTGTTCCATCATTAAATTGACCAGTGTTCCATGACTATGTACTATGTACCTAGTTTGTGTGTGCTACTAGACAGCCTTGGGTTTTCACAGTGTTGTGTGTGATTTATAGTGACACACCTGTGAGAGTTATATAGAGGAGGATTCTGTGCATGTTATGAAATATTAAAGTGTAATCCCAGAGACACCAAATATTATAACTCATACTGCAGACGGCTGGGAGTGCTCAGGGTCAGCCCCAGCACTGTGTGTGTGTGTGTGTGTGTGTGTGTGTGTGTGTGTGTGTGTGTGTGTGTGTGTGTGTGTGTGTGTGTGTGTGTGTGTGTGTGTGTGTGTGTGTGTGTGTGTGTGTGTGTGTGTGTGTGTGTGTGTGTGTGTGTGTGTGTACGACCGACTACAGATGTGACTGAGCTGGAAGGATTCGTTTTTATAATTTTTTAAATATCTCCAGCATCGTGCCTTGTTATGCATTATTTCAGACATGCATTGAATTTATTGGAGAGAAACAAGCCAGTGGTACTCAGCTGAAAGAATGACCCTGCTCAGCCAGCAGGACATCACTGTAGAAATACACACTATATATACAGGACAGATTGGAAAGCACTTCTGAAATCCAACACACCAGTCTCCAGGTTTTGATTAAGATAGATCTCTAATAATGCTGTAAATCAATGATAAATAGGAGGGGGAAAATGAAAATGTATTTTCTTATTTTGGAAAGATTATGTACAGAAAATGATTTGTCCTTAAAGCCTTTCTGTTATTGTTTTGCGGCAAAGCGTGTTACAAGATTATTGACCTGACTATATATCTGTTTCATCAACTGCATCTTTCTTTCATTGCAACATGTCACTTCCTTCCTTCCTTCCTTTCCTTCCTTCCTTCCTTCCTTTCCATCCTCCTCTTCCATTTCCTCCTAGTGCCGTCCGTCTGTCTGTAGCCTGGCTGCGCTACTCCACTTAGATGTTAGAGGAGGCTGGTGGGAGGAGCTATAGGATGACAGGTTTATTATAATGGTCCGAATGGAACCAATGGAAGGGAGTCAAACATGGTTTTCTGTTCCATTTCTACTATTCCATCCATTGCAATGTGCCCGTCCTCCTATAGCTCCTCCACCAGCCTCCACTGTTTGACTCCATTAATTTCTTCATCTTTTGCTAGTAAAGCTGATCAAAATGTCGGCCCTGTAGATATGAGATGTGTCAGGCGAATTCTGTATCTATTAGTACTGCTGTAGTAGTGTGTACTACGGGTAGTCAGTAGCAGAGGATGCTGGTGGGAGGAGATATAGGAGGATGGACTCATGGTAATGGCTGGAATATAATAAAATGGAACAGAAAATCATGTTTGACTCCCTACCATTGATTCCATTCCAGACATTACAATGAGCCCGTCCTCCTATAGCTCCTCCCACCAGCCTCCTTTGGTCTGTAGCAGGAGCATGAAGTCACAAGCTCTGCTGGTCGTCTACTGTGTAGTAACCTAGCAAAAGCCCTATCCTGCCGTAGAAAGCCTATGTAAATTACGATCACCAGAACATCCAAACAGATTTCTTTTAGACGGACATTTTGGGCTCTAAAAAAGTTTGATCTCCACAGTGGATTATTTTAAAGTTGAGATATTTAATTCTGACTACTACATATTTAATTAAATAGTGATCCATTCTCACAACTGTGTTTGTCGTCACACAGGACCACGTGCTGACACAGACCAATCCCGGGCCGGCAGGCTGCGAGGAGCCTTGCGCCCTCACTCTCAGGCAGGAGGAAAACGACTACATCGACCATGATCCTTTGCTAGTTACGGCCACTTTCACCATGATCCTTAGCGATTGTTTTGGTTCCATTCAGCAATATGCCGCGCCTCAAAATTCAAATACTTCAGGCTTCATGCGCCATTGGGAGTTTTCTATAGAAATACGTGGATGACGTCAGAGCTATCACTATCTACTGGATGTAATGTCTACTGTATGTACATAGCATGTGCAGTGTGTACAGTAGTGTAGTGGAGGTGTAATGTAATGTAGTGTCGTGTTTTGTGTATTGTCATGTATTGTATTGTCTTGTTTTGTGTACTGTAGTATAGTGTTTTGTGTAGTGTCGTGTTTTGTGTATTGTCGTGTACTGTATTGTCTTGTTTTGTGTACTGTAGTATAGTGTTTTGTGTAGTGTCGTGTTTTGTGTATTGTCGTGTACTGTATTGTCTTGTTTTGTGTACTGTAGTGTAGTGTTTTGTGTATTGTCAGGTACTGTATTGTTGTGTTTTGTGTACTGTCGTGTAGTGTTTTATGTATTGTTGTGTACTGTATTGTTGTGTTTTGTGTACTGTAGTGTAGTGTCGTGTTTTGTGTACTGTAGTGTAGTGTAGTGTTTTATGTATTGTTGTGTACTGTAGTGTTGTGTTTTGTGTACTGTAGTGTAGTGTTTTGTGTAGTGTCGTGTTTTGTGTATTGTCGTGTACTGTAGTATAGTGTTTTGTGTAGTGCAGTGTTGAACCGTGACTAGTGGTGCTAGTCCCTCAGTTGTGGAAAAAAATCTGATGTCCTTCATATAGCTAGAGACCTCGGATGCCTGTGTTTCCATGACTAGAGACCTTTTCTTTTACAGAACTATGTAGGAGAAGCAATTATTTGATGACGGGAGTCACACGGTCCTAAGCCTCAGCTGTGGCTCACAGAAGCAGCACACAAATATCGATAGCAGGAATCACGTTAGAAGAAAATACGGTGGCGTCGTTTGAAAGAAACTACGGTCGAGTCCTAAACAAGCAGTCACTCAAATAGTGGCAGAATAAATACAACAACACAACACCTCACATTGTTTTAAGACCACGGACAGTATATGCTGTCAGAGTGATAAATGTTGTGCTTTATTCAATGTTCTATCTCCAGCATGCAACAATAAAACTAAAATGCCCTACAACACGAAATGTCAAGTCCCAAGTAATTCCAATTACAACGTACCAAGTAATTCCAATTACAACGTACCAAGTAATTCCAATTACAACGTACCAAGTACTTCCAATTACAACGTACCAAGTAATTCCAATTACAACGTACCAAGTAATTCCAATTACAACGTACCAAGTAATTCCAATTACAACGTACCAAGTAATTCCAATTACAACGTACCAAGTACTTCCAATTACAATTACCTTTGTTTTTTTACCACACAACCAGCGATCTAAAGTTGAAATAATATTTTACACATTGTTTTCAAAATTATATGAACGAGAAAGCAACAAAAAGCTAGCTGTAGATGGGAAGTCCACTCACCATTATAATTATCATTTAAAAACTAAGTCAAATTCTCCTGTCCTTCTTTACGAAATGGGCAATGGCAGGTTCCTATAGCTTGTCTTTTGATTTTAAATCTGATAGAAGTTATTTTTCGATTGAGATCAAAGCAAGGGCTGAAGGTCGGGTCGGTCCAGCTCCTAGAATATGTCTTGATCCTTTTTAGTGCAGAAAATGTTCCTTCTACTGATGCAGTGGACACTGGAATGGTCAAAACTAGACGGGTAAGCAGATACAATTGATGCGTACTATCAATTAGTCTCTTCTGCTGGAGAAAGTGGAGCAGTTCAGCCGGGCTCTTACTCTCGAAGTCAGACATACACAACGGTGAGTTCTGTTTTAAGCCGAGGCAAATCAAAATTAGGGCCGTAGTTTTCTGATGGCCCTTTTACTATTGAGAACGCACCGTCTGGAAAGTTTGCCTCTCTATTGGGAACTTTTGTGGGTCAAGGAGTTCAAGGAACATGAGCCTTTCATAGTTAGCTGAGTGACAATGTTGTCGATGATCACACTGTGTAGCTGTTGGTACTGCCCGCGAACGTCTCCTTGCATATGTGTCCTGCGCCCCCTTGGAACTCTGGTCTCACTCACAGTGTCCTCGTAGATTGGTATTTTTCCCTCTCTGTGGTGTTGCAGAAGTCGTCCACCTTGGACAAGCAGAACTCCATGTCAAACTCCCCGTTCTGCAATATTCCAAACAGCACGTCGGAGTATAGAAATATGGAGTAGAACGCAACGTTGTGTGTATTGATAGTGTGGTGTTGTGTGTCCTGGTAGTTTAGTGTTTTGTGTACTTGTAGTGTAGTGTTGTGTGTACTGGTAGTGTGGTGTAGTGTGTCGTGTACTGTTAGTGTAGTGTTGTGTGTACTGGTAGTTTAGTGTTTTGTGTACTGGTAGTGTAGTGTTGTGTGTATTGGTAGTGTAGTGTTTTGTGTACTGGTAGTGTAGTGTTGTGTGTACTGGTAGTGTTGTGTTGTGTGTATTGGTAGTGTAGTATTTTGTGTACTGGTAGTGTAGTGTTGTATGTACTGGTAGTTTAGTGTTTTGTGTACTGGTAGTTTAGTGTTTTGTGTACTGGTAGTGTAGTGTTGTGTGTACTGGTAGTGTGGTGTAGTGTGTTGTGTATTGTTAGTGTAGGTAGTGTTGTGTGTACTGATAGTGTAGTGTTCTGTGTACTGATAGTGTAGTGTTTTGTGTACTGGTAGTGTAGTGTTTTGTGTACTGGTAGTGTAGTGTTGTGTGTATTGGTAGTGTGGTGTTGTGTGTTGTGTGCTGTTAATGTAGGTAGTGTTGTGTGTACTGGAAGTGTAGTGCTCTGTGTACTGGTAGTGTAGTGTAGTGTTTTGTGTACTGGTAGTGTAGTGTTTTGTGTACTGGTAGTGTAGTGTTTTGTGTACTGGTAGTGTAGTGTAGTTGGGTGTTTTGTGTACTGGTAGTGGAGTGTAGTGTTTTGTGTACTGGTAATGTAGTGTTTTGTGTACTGGTAGTGTAGTGTAGTGTTTTGTGTAGTGGTAGTGTAGTGTTGTGCGTACTGGTAGTGT
Organism: Oncorhynchus gorbuscha; assembly: GCF_021184085.1. Lineage (NCBI taxonomy): Eukaryota > Metazoa > Chordata > Actinopteri > Salmoniformes > Salmonidae > Oncorhynchus > Oncorhynchus gorbuscha. Next base: position 72,369,470 of record NC_060190.1, on the reverse strand, counting down.
AGTGTAGTGTTTTGTGTACTGGTAGTGTAGTGTAGTTGGGTGTTTTGTGTACTGGTAGTGTAGTGTAGTGTTTTGTGTACTGGTAGTGTAGTGTAGAGTTTTGTGTACTGGTAGTGTAGTGTAGTGTTTTGTGTACTGGTAGTGTAGTGTTTTGTGTACTGGTAGTGTAGTGTAGAGTTTTGTGTACTGGTAATGTAGTGTAGTGTTTTGTGTACTGGTAGTGTAGTGTTTTGTGTACTGGTAGTGTAGTCTTTTGTGTACTGGTAGTGTAGTGTAGTGTTTTGTGTAGTGGTAGTGTAGTGTTTTGCGTACTGGTAGTGTAGTGTAGTGTTTTGTGTACTGGTAGTGTAGTGTAGTTGGGTGTTTTGTGTACTGGTAGTGTAGTGTAGTGTTTTGTGTACTGGTAGTGTAGTGTAGTGTTTTGTGTACTGGTAGTGTAGTGTTTTGTGTACTGGTAGTGTAGTGTAGAGTTTTGTGTACTGGTAGTGTAGTGTAGTGTTTTGTGTACTGGTAGTGTAGTGTTTTGTGTACTGGTAGTGTAGTGTAGAGTTATGTGTACTGGTAATGTAGTGTAGTGTTTTGTGTACTGGTAGTGTAGTGTTTTGTGTACTGGTAGTGTAGTCGTTTGTGTACTGGTAGTGTAGTGTAGTGTGGTATAGGTGTCTGCTTTTTGCTGAATTCCTGTAGCAGTGTTGAGGCTCATATGAGCTTCTCTGTGTGCTACTGGAACAGGGGTGGCAGGTACACACACACACATTTCCATTTCACACATGCGTATAATACTCACTTGTACATGTGTGAAATAGGACAAATGTAAGAAAACATAGATGGCAGGCAGCATTCAGTGTTGAATAATATAACATCTCAGCTTGGGTATTAGTTAATTAGCCAGTGAGAGGAGGGGGGAGGAAGCGGGGATTGGATTCTCTCTCCTTTAACTTGGTCCAAGTTTGCCCAAAGGAGGTTGTTGGGGATGGGGTCAGAGCTGTGCAAGGAGAGGAAGAGGAACAAAGAGAAACAGTGATTTAGCAGGAGGAGAAGAGAGGAGAGGAGTGGAGACGAGAAGAGAGGTGAGGATTGGAGAGGAGTGGTGTGTGAGGAAAGGAGAGGAGTGTGAGGAAAGGTTAGAAAATGAGAGGAGTGTGAGGAAAGGAAAGGAGAGGAGTGTGAGGAAAGGAGAGGAGTGTGAGGAAAGGAGAGAAAATTAGAGGAGTGTGAGGAAAGGAAAGGAGAGGAGTGTGAGGAAAGGAGAGGTGAGGATTGGAGAAGAGTGGTGTGTGAGGAAAGGAAAGGTGAGGAGTGTAAGGAAAGGAGAGGAGTGTGAGGAAAGGAGAGGAGTGGAGAGGAAAGGAGAGGAGTATGAGGAAAGGAGAGGAGCTAAGGAAAGAGGAGTGAGGAGAGCAGAGGAAAGGAGAGGAAAGGAGTGGAGTGTGAGGAAAGGAGAGAAAAGAAGAGGAGTGTGAGGAAAGGAGAGAAAATGGGAGGAGTGTGAGGAAAGGAAAGGAAAGGAGTGTGAGGAAAGAAGAGGAGTGTGAGGAAAGGAGAGAAAATGAGAGGAGTGTGAGGAAAGGAAAGGAGAGGAGTGTGAGGAAAGGAGAGAAAATTAGAGGAGTGTGAGGAAAGGAGAGGATTGTGAGGAAAGGAGAGAAAATGAGAGGAGTGTGAGGAAAGGAAAGGAGAGGAGTGTGAGGAAAGGAGAGGAGTGTGAGGAAAGGAGAGAAAATGAGAGGAGTGTGAGGAAAGGAAAGGAGAGGAGTGTGAGGAAAGGAGAGGAGTGTGAGGAAAGGAGAGAAAATTAGAGGAGTGTGAGGAAAGGAAAGGAGAGGAGTGTAAGGAAAGGAGAGGAGTGTGAGGAAAGGAGAGGAGTGGAGAGGAGTGGAGAGGAAAGGATTGGAGTATTCGGAAAGGAGAGGAGTGGAGAGGAAAGGAGAGGAGTATGAGGAAAGGAGAGGAGCGAAGGAAAGAGGAGTGAGGAGAGCAGAGGAAAGGAGAGGAAAGGAGTGGAGTGTGAGGAAAGGAGAGAAAAGAAGAGGAGTGTGAGGAAAGGAAAGGAGAGGAGTGTGAGGAAAGGAAAGGAGAGGAGTGTGAGGAAATGAGAGAAAATTAGAGGAGTGTGAGGAAAGGAGAGAAAATAAGAGGAGTGTGAGGAAAGGAAAGGAGAGGAGTGTGAGGAAAGGAGAGGAGTGTGAGGAAAGGAGAGAAAATGAGAGGAGTGTGAGGAAAGGAGAGGAGAGTGAGGAAAGAAGAGGAGTGTGAGGAAAGGAGAGGAGTGTGAGGAAAGGAGAGAAAATGAGAGGAGTGTGAGGAAAGGAGAGGAGAGGAGTGTGAGGAAAGGAGAGGAGTGTGAGGAAAGGAGAGGAGAGTGAGGAAAGAAGAGGAGTGTGAGGAAAGGAGAGGAGTGTGAGGAAAGGAGAGAAAATGAGAGGAGTGTGAGGAAAGGAGAGGAGAGGAGTGTGAGGAAAGGAGAGGAGTGTGAGGAAAGAAGAGGAGTGTGAGGAAAGGAGAGAAAATGAGAGGAGTGTGAGGAAAGGAAAGGAGAGGAGTGTGAGGAAAGGAGAGGAGTGTGAGGAAAGGAGAGAAAATTAGAGGAGTGTGAGGAAAGGAAAGGAGAGGAGTGTGAGGAAAGGAGAGGAGTGGAGAGGAGAAGAGAGGTGAGGATTGGAGAAGAGTGGTGTGTGAGGAAAGGAAAGGAGAGGAGTGTAAGGAAAGGAGAGGAGTGTGAGGAAAGGAGAGGAGTGGAGAGGAAAGGAGAGGAGTATGAGGAAAGGACAGGAGTGGAGAGGAAAGGAGAGGAGTATGAGGAAAGGAGAGGAGCTAAGGAAAGAGGAGTGAGGAGAGCAGAGGAAAGGAGAGGAAAGTAGTGGAGTGTGAGGAAAGGAGAGAAAAGAAGAGGAGTGTGAGGAAAGGAGAGAAAATGAGAGGAGTGTGAGGAAAGGAAAGGAGAGGAGTGTGAGGAAAGGAGAGGAGTGTGAGGAAAGGAGAGAAAATTAGAGGAGTGTGAGGAAGAGAAAGGAGAGGAGTGTGAGGAAAGGAGAGGAGTGTGAGGAAAGGAAAGGGGAGGAGTGTGAGGAAAGGAGAGGAGTGTGAGGAAAGGGGAGGAGTGTGAGGAAAGGAGAGGAGTGTGAGGAAAGGAAAGGGGAGGAGTGTGAGGAGAGGAGATCAGTGTGAGGAAAGGAGAGGAGTGTGAGGAAAGGAAAGGAGAGGAGTGTGAGGAAAGGAGAGGAGTGTGAGGACGGAGAGGAGTGTGAGGAAAGGAGAGAAAATTAGAGGCGTGTGAGGAAAGGAAAGGAGAGGAGTGTGAGTAAATGCGAGGTGTGAGGAAAGGAGGGGAGAGTGAGGAAAGGAGAGAAAATGAGAGGAGTGTGAGGAAAGGAAAGGAGAGGAGTGTGAGGAAAGGAGAGGAGTGTGAGGAAAGGAGAGAAAATTAGAGGAGTGTGAGGAAAGGATTGGGGAGGAGTGTGAGGAAAGGAGAGGAGTGGAGAGGAGTGGAGAGGAAAGGAGAGGAGTATGAGGAAAGGAGAGGAGTGGAGAGGAAAGGAGAGGAGTATGAGGAAAGGAGAGGAGGAGCGAAGGAAAGAGGAGTGAGGAGAGCAGAGGAAAGGAGAGGAAAGGAGTGGAGTGTGAGGAAAGGAGAGAAAAGAAGAGGAGTGTGAGGAAAGGAGAGAAAATGAGAGGAGTGTGAGGAAAGGAAAGGAGAGGAGTGTGAGGAAAGGAGAGGAGTGTGAGGAAAGGAGAGAAAATTAGAGGAGTGTGAGGAAGAGAAAGGAGAGGAGTGTGAGGAAAGGAGAGGAGTGTGAGGAAAGGAAAGGGGAGGAGTGTGAGGAAAGGAGAGGAGTGTGAGGAAAGGGGAGGAGTGTGAGGAAAGGAGAGGAGTGGAGAGGAAAGGAAAGGGGAGGAGTGTGAGGAGAGGAGATCAGTGTGAGGAAAGGAGAGGAGTGTGAGGAAAGGAAAGGAGAGGAGTGTGAGGAAAGGAGAGGAGTGTGAGGACGGAGAGGAGTGTGAGGAAAGGAGAGAAAATTAGAGGCGTGTGAGGAAAGGAAAGGAGAGGAGTGTGAGTAAATGCGAGGTGTGAGGAAAGGAGGGGAGAGTGAGGAAAGGAGAGAAAATGAGAGGAGTGTGAGGAAAGGAAAGGAGAGGAGTGTGAGGAAAGGAGAGGAGTGTGAGGAAAGGAGAGAAAATTAGAGGAGTGTGAGGAAAGGATTGGGGAGGAGTGTGAGGAAAGGAGAGGAGTGGAGAGGAGTGGAGAGGAAAGGAGAGGAGTATGAGGAAAGGAGAGGAGTGGAGAGGAAAGGAGAGGAGTATGAGGAAAGGAGAGGAGCGAAGGAAAGAGGAGTGAGGAGAGCAGAGGAAAGGAGAGGAAAGGAGTGGAGTGTGAGGAAAGGAGAGAAAAGAAGAGGAGTGTGAGGAAAGGAGAGAAAATGAGAGGAGTGTGAGGAAAGGAAAGGAGAGGAGTGTGAGGAAAGGAGAGGAGTGTGAGGAAAGGAGAGGAGTGTGAGGAAAGGAAAGGAGAGGAGTGTGAGGAAAGGAGAGGAGTGGAGAGGAGAAGAGAGGTGAGGATTGGAGAAGAGTGGTGTGTGAGGAAAGGAAAGGAGAGGAGTGTAAGGAAAGGAGAGGAGTGTGAGGAAAGGAGAGGAGTGGAGAGGAGTGGAGAGGAAAGGAGAGGAGTATGAGGAAAGGAGAGGAGTGGAGAGGAAAGGAGAGGAGTATGAGGAAAGGAAATGAAAGGAGCTAAGGAAAGAGGAGTGAGGAGAGCAGAGGAAAGGAGAGGAAAGGAGTGGAGTGTGAGGAAAGGAGAGAAAAGAAGAGGAGTGTGAGGAAAGGAGAGAAAATGAGAGGAGTGTGAGGAAAGGAAAGGAGCGGAGTGTGAGGAAAGGAGAGAAAATGAGAGGAGTGTGAGGAAAGGAGAGGAGTGTGAGGAAAGGAGAGGAGTGTGAGGAAAGGAGAGAAAATTAGAGGAGTGTGAGGAAAGCCCCACCCCCCCTAAGTTTTAGATGCACTATTGTTAAGTGACTGTCCCACTGGATGTCATAAGGTGAATGCACCAATTTGTAAGTCGCTCTGGATAAGAGCGTCTGCTAAATGACTTAAATGTAATGTAAATGTAATGTAAATGGAAAGGAGAGGAGTGTGAGGAAAGGAGAGGAAATGAGAGGTGTGAGGAAAGGAGAGTAAATGAGAGGTGTGAGGAAAGGAGAGGAGATCAGTGTGAGGAAAGGAGAGGAGTGTGAGGAAAGGAAAGGAGAGGAGTGTGAGGAAAGGAGAGGAGTGTGAGGAAAGGAGAGAAAATTAGAGGAGTGTGAGGAAAGGAAAGGGGAGGAGTGTGAGGAAAGGAGAGGAGTGTGAGGAAAGGAGAGAAAATGAGAGGAGTGTGAGGAAAGGAAAGGAGGGGAGTGCGAGGAAAGGACAGGAGTGTGAGGAAAGGAGAGAAAATTAGAGGAGTGTGAGGAAAGGAAAGGGAGTGTGAGGAAAGGAGAGGAGTGTGAGGAAAGGAGAGAAAATTAGAGGAGTGTGAGGAAAGGAAAGGGAGTGTGAGGAAAGGAGAGGGAGTGCTGCTGTGCTGTTCCTACTCTCAAAACTTTGGGGAGAGAAGGTCCAGTCTTCCACAGTATTATAGTAACAGTTAGAGGACGTAGATGTAGTAATTCTGTGTTTTACTGCAGCAGTGTATTTATTGAGATTAAATTCAAGATTCAGAGCTGACTCTCTTCACTGTTCTGTACCTGTTCTATACTAAACTGCCTGCACCCGCACGCCTGACCAGCATCACCACCCTGGATGGTTCCGACCTTGAATATGTGGACTATCTATAAGTACCTAGGTGTCTGGCTAGACTGTAAACTCTCCTTCCAGACTCATATCAAACATCTCCAATCGAAAATCAAATCTAGAGTCGGCTTTCTATTCCGCAACAAAGCCTCCTGCACTCACGCCGCCAAACTTACCCTAGTAAAACTGACTATCCTACCGATCCTCGACTTCGGCGATGTCATCTACAAAATTGCTTCCAACACTCTACTCAGCAAACTGGATGCAGTTTATCACAGTGCCATCCGTTTTGTCACTAAAGCACCTTATACCACCCACCACTGCGACCTGTATGCTCTAGTCGGCTGGCCCTCGCAACATATTCGTCGCCAGACCCACTGGCTCCAGGTCATCTACAAGTCCATGCTAGGTAAAGCTCCGCCTTATCTCAGTTCACTGGTCACGATGGCAACACCCATCCGTAGCACGCGCTCCAGCAGGTGTATCTCACTGATCATTCCTAAAGCCAACACCTCATTTGGCCGTCTTTCGTTCCAGTTCTCTGCTGCCTGTGACTGGGACGAATTGCAAAAATCGCTGAAGTTGGAGACTTTTATCTCGCTCACCAACTTCAAACATCTGCTATCTGAGCAGCTAACTGATCGCTGCAGCTGTACATAGTCTATTGGTAAATAGCCCACCCATTTTTACCTACCTCATCCCCACAGTTTTTATTTATTTACTTTTCTGCTCTTTTGCACACCAATATCTCTACCTGTACATGACCATCTGATCATTTATCACTCCGGTGTTAATCTGCAAAATTGTAATTATTCGCCTACCTCATGCCTTTTGCACACAATGTATATAGACTCCCTTTTTTCTACTGTGTTATTGACTTGTTAATTGTTTACTCCATGTGTAACTCTGTTGGTGTCTGTTCACACTGCTATGCTTTATCTTGGCCAGGTCGCAGTTGCAAATGAGAACTTGTTCTCAACTAGCCTACCTGGTTAAATAAAGGTGAAATAAACAAATTAAATTAAAATAAAACATTGTTGATCATGGTTTCTCCCTGAGCAGGCCCTAGCCAGTTGCAAAGACTGTAACCTCTTCAGAGAATGTAGCAATAGCTACAAGCATTCATGGCAGAAAAATGACTGTAACCTGTTTTTTACAAGGTGAAGGGAAACAAGGGCCTCTGAAGGACAGTGTGGAAGAGGCTCTTTTAAACAGGAACAGAGTCTGGGGGTCAACCTGTTCTGGAAGACCAGGTGATTCTAGAAGGACAGGCGATTCTAGAAGGCCAGGTGATTCTTGAGAGAATGGCGCGGGAGAGGATGGCTGCCGTTTTACGTGCTCCTAATCAACTGTGCTATTTATTTATTTTCTTTGTGTTGTTTGTAACTTATTTGTTTTACTTATTTTGTACATAATGTTGCTGCTACCATCACTTATGACTGAAAATAAATCAGAACAGCGATTACTCACCTCATACTGGAAGAAGATTTTTTCTTTAACGAGTCAGACGTGAAGGATATACTGTTTTCTCAGGAACAGCCCAAATCCCCATCACTAACTGGTGCCCCCACACATTGACTCTATACCAGAACCCCATGTTTATAGCCCCCACACATTGACTCTGTACCAGAACCCCATGTTTATAGCCTCCACATTGACTCTATACCAGAACCCCATGTTTATAGCCTCCACATTGACTCTATACCAGAACCCCATGTTTATAGCCTCCACATTGACCCATGTTTATAGCCTCCACATTGACTCTATACCAGAACCCCATGTTTATAGCCTCCACATTGACTCTATACCAGAACCCCATGTTTATAGCCTCCACATTGACTCTATACCAGAACCCCATGTTTATAGCCTCCACATTGACTCTATACCAGAACCCCATGTTTATAGCCTCCACATTGACTCTGTACCAGAACCCCATGTTTATAGCCTCCACATTGACTCTGTACCAGAACCCCATGTTTATAGCCTCCACATTGACTCTATACCAGAACCCCATGTTTATAGCCTCCACATTGACTCTGTACCAGAACCCCATGTTTATAGCCTCCACATTGACTCTATACCAGAACCCCATGTTTATAGCCTCCACATTGACTCTATACCAGAACCCCATGTTTATAGCCTCCACATTGACTCTATACCAGAACCCCATGTTTATAGCCTCCACATTGACTCTATACCAGAACCCCATGTTTATAGCCTCCACATTGACTCTATACCAGAACCCCATGTTTATAGCCTCCACATTGACTCTGTACCAGAACCCCATGTTTATAGCCTCCACACATTGACTCTATACCAGAACCCCATGTTTATAGCCTCCACATTGACTCTGTACCAGAACCCCATGTTAATAGCCTCCACATTGACTCTGTACCAGAACCCCATGTTAATAGCCTCCACATTGACTCTATACCAGAACCCCATGTTTATAGCCTCCACATTGACTCTATACCAGAACCCCATGTTTATAGCCTCCACATTGACTCTATACCAGAACCCCATGTTTATAGCCTCCACATTGACTCTATACCAGAACCCCATGTTTATAGCCTCCACAATGACTCTGTACCAGAACCCCATGTTTATAGCCTCCACATTGACTCTGTACCAGAACCCCATGTTTATAGCCCCCACACATTGACTCTATACCAGAACCCCATGTTTATAGCCTCCACATTGACTCTGTACCAGAACCCCATGTTTATAGCCTCCACATTGACTCTGTACCAGAACCCCATGTTTATAGCCTCCACATTGACTCTATACCAGAACCCCATGTTTATAGCCTCCACATTGACTCTATACCAGAACCCCATGTTTATAGCCTCCACATTGACTCTGTACCAGAACCCCATGTTTATAGCCTCCACATTGACTCTATACCAGAACCCCATGTTTATAGCCTCCACATTGACTCTGTACCAGAACCCCATGTTTATAGCCTCCACATTGACTCTGTACCAGAACCCCATGGTTATAGCCTCCACATTGACTCTGTACCAGAACCCCATGGTTATAGCCTCCACATTGACTCTGTACCAGAACCCCATGTTTATAGCCTCCACATTGACTCTGTACCAGAACCCCATGGTTATAGCCTCCACATTGACTCTGTACCAGAACCCCATGGTTATAGCCTCCACATTGACTCTATACCAGAACCCCATGTTTATAGCCTCCACATTGACTCTGTACCAGAACCCCATGTTAATAGCCTCCACATTGACTCTATACTAGAACTGTTAATAGCCTCCACATTGACTCTATACTAGAACCCCATCCACATTGACTCTATACCAGAACCCCATGTTTATAGCCTCCACATTGACTCTGTACCAGAACCCCATGTTTATAGCCTCCACATTGACTCTATACCAGAACCCCATGTTTATAGCCTCCACATTGACTCTGTACCAGAACCCCATGTTTATAGCCTCCACATTGACTCTGTACCAGAACCCCATGTTTATAGCCTCCACATTGACTCTGTTTATACCAGAACCCCATGTTTATAGCCTCCACATTGACTCTATACCAGAACCCCATGTTTATAGCCTCCACATTGACTCTGTACCAGAACCCCATGTTTATAGCCTCCACATTGACTCTATACCAGAACCCCATGTTTATAGCCTCCACATTGACTCTGTACCAGAACCCCATGTTTATAGCCTCCACATTGACTCTATACCAGAACCCCATGTTTATAGCCTCCACATTGACTCTGTACCAGAACCCCATGTTTATAGCCTCCACATTGACTCTGTACCAGAACCCCATGTTTATAGCCTCCACATTGACTCTGTACCAGAACCCCATGGTTATAGCCTCCACATTGACTCTGTACCAGAACCCCATGTTTATAGCCTCCACATTGACTCTGTACCAGAACCCCATGTTTATAGCCTCCACATTGACTCTGTACCAGAACCCCATGTTTATAGCCTCCACATTGACTCTATACCAGAACCCCATGTTTATAGCCTCCACATTGACTCTGTACCAGAACCCCATGTTTATAGCCTCCACATTGACTCTGTACCAGAACCCCATGTTTATAGCCTCCACATTGACTCTGTACCAGAACCCCATGTTTATAGCCTCCACATTGACTCTATACCAGAACCCCATGTTTATAGCCTCCACATTGACTCTGTACCAGAACCCCATGTTTATAGCCTCCACATTGACTCTATACCAGAACCCCATGTTTATAGCCTCCACATTGACTCTGTACCAGAACCCCATGTTTATAGCCTCCACATTGACTCTATACCAGAACCCCATGTTTATAGCCTCCACATTGACTCTGTACCAGAACCCCATGTTTATAGCCTCCACATTGACTCTATACCAGAACCCCATGTTTATAGCCTCCACATTGACTCTATACCAGAACCCCATGTTTATAGCCTCCACATTGACTCTATACCAGAACCCCATGTTTATAGCCTCCACATTGACTCTATACCAGAACCCCATGTTTATAGCCTCCACATTGACTCTGTACCAGAACCCCATGGTTATAGCCTCGCTACTGTTATTTTATTGTTGCTCCTTCATTTTTGTATTTTTTAAATTGTATTTATTAAAACTGCATTGTTGGTTTAGGGCTTGTAATTAAGCATTTCACTGTAAGGTCTACTACACCTGTTGTATTCAGCATTTCACTGTAAGGTCTAGTACACCTGTTGTATTCAGCATTTCACTGTAAGGTCTACTACACCTGTTGTATTCAGCATTTCACTGTAAGGTCTACTACACCTGTTGTATTCAGCATTTCACTGTAAGGTCTACCTACACCTGTTGTATTCAGCATTTCACTGTAAGGTCTACTACACCTGTTGTATTCAGCATTTCACTGTAAGGTCTACTACACCTGTTGTATTCAGCATTTCACTGTAAGGTCTACTACACCTGTTGTATTCAGCATTTCACTGTAAGGTCTACTACACCTGTTGTATTCAGCATTTCACTGTAAGGTCTACTACACCTGTTGTATTCAGCATTTCACTGTAAGGTTTACTATACCTGTTGTATTCAGCATTTCACTGTGAGGTCTACTACACCTGTTGTATTCAGCATTTCACTGTAAGGTCTACTACACCTGTAGTATTTGGCTCATGTGACAAATACAATTAGATTTGATTTGATTCTAGAAGCCCAGGTGACTCTAGAATGGCAGGTGATTCTAGAAGGCATGTGTGACCACATCAATCACCAGAGAGATGGACAGAAGGATGAGAGGGATGGAGAGATAGACAGAACGAGATAGATTAAAAAAAGAGATCTGTGAGAGATTAACTGCCCTGTTGCCTTGTAAACCAAAATTGCTACCAAAAAATCCTTGTAGTTGTTGTTGGACCCCCCACCCCCCTCACACACACACACACACACACACACACACACACACACACACACACACACACACACACACACACACACACACACACACACACACACACACACACACACACACACACACCTATGCCAATAGAGCTGCTGCACAACCTAGCTGGAATGTATTCCATTTGTTAGCTACTATCCAAGAATATTATTATTCTATCGTTGGTTTTATTAATTTGAGAAACAATTTACTCCAGAATGTGTTCATATTTAGTTTTATCTTGAACACCTGTGTAATTTTGTGTCACATACATGTTGTCAATAAATTGAAATTGCTTGGAATAAAATGCAGCCAAATTCTGATCTTTTTTGGGGGGGTCTTTTCACTGATTCCATCGCGTCTTTTTCAGAGCTGATCTGATTGGTCAAAAGACCAATTGGTGAACAATAGATCAGAATTGGGATGCCTGTCTAATTGCAGCTTTTTCTCACCATCTGCGTTGTGATCTTTATGTACGAATCCCCCCCCCCAAAATACGGATTTTGTTTTTGATGCGCTAAACCATTCACATCAAGTCCAATGGGTTTTTCCCTCCACTTTAAAAAAACTAAATCCCATGAATAAGTCACCAACGCTGCTGCGTCTCAGTGGCAATATGTTGTTCAAAGTGGCTAGAGAGGACGCAGTAATGAGATAAAATATATATATATATATATATAATCATATACTACTGGAAAATAATATGCTACTGAGGATATTAGGATAGGCTATTGGAAAAAGTAAATATACCTTAATAGAAAATGACTCAAGTAAAAGTGAAAGTCACCCAGTAAAATACTACTTGAGTAAAAGTCTACAAGTATTTTTGCTTTAAATATACTTAAGTATCAACAATAAATGTAATTGGTAAAAATATACTTAAGCATCAAAAAGTAAAACCATTTTAAATGTCTTTTTTTAAGAAAACCAGACTGTACAATTTTCTTGTTCTTATTTATTTACGGATGGGCACACTCCAACACTCCAACACTCAGACACTCCAACACTCAGACACTCCAACACTCCAACACTCCGACACTCCAACACTCAGACACTCCAACACTCCAACACTCCAACACTCAGACACTCCAACACTCCAACACTCCAACACTTCAACACTCCAACACTCCAACACTCCAACACTCCAACACTCCAACACTCAGACACTCCAACACTCAGACACACCAACACTCCAACACTCAGACACTCCAACACTCAGACACTCCAACACTCCAACACTCAGACATAATTTACAAATGAAGCATTTGTGTTTAGTGAGTCTGCCAAATAAGAGGCAGTACTACGGGATGATCAGGGATGTTCTCTTGAGTGTGTGAATTGGACCACTTTCCTGTCCTGCTAACCATTCAAAATGTAACAAGTACTTTTGTCTGTCAAGAAAAATGTATGGAGTAACAAGTACATTATTTTCTTAAGGAATGTACTAAAGTAAAAGTTGTCAAAAATATAAATAGTAAAGTAGAGATACAAAAAAAAACTACTTAAGTAGTACTTTAAAGTATTTTTACTTAAGTACTTTACACCACTGGCTATTCCTCATATATAGGATGAATCCAGTGGAGGCTGGTGGGAGGAGTTATAGGAGGACGGGCTCATTGTAATGGCTGGAATGGAATGAATGGGACGGTATCAAACACATCAAACATGTGCAAACCACATGTCCGACTCCATTCCATTTATTCCCTTCTAGACATTACAATGAGCCTGTCCTCCTATATCTTCGCTCACCAGCCTCCACTGGATGATTCATAAATCATGGAATTATGTATATTTTCCCTATTTTTGAAATGACTCAATGTCGCCATCTGCCGGGCTTTGGGGATAGGGGAGATATAGAGACAGCTGTGATATAGGCTATATGAAGATGACATTGACTACCATTAGAAAACAGAAACACGTGCACACAACCTGTCCACAGCCTAATGATCAGGTACATTTTAGTGAAGCAAGACAGTGATTTATCTAAATCTGTGCAACCACTTATTGATAAGGGTAACTGCAGGCGGATATTAAGTGGTCACCTACATTCACTTTAGCAGGCCTATCATATTATATATACACGTATTGTAACGGTTTTCTTGACTTGGAGGAGAGGCGGACCAAAATGCAGTGTGGTTTCTATTCATGGTTCTTCAATGAAGAAAACTATACATGAACAGACTAACAAAAACAAGAAACGTGAAAACCTAAAACAGCCCTTCTGGAGCAAACACAGAGACAGGAACAATCACCCACAAACACACAGTGAAACCTAAGGCTACCTAAGTATGAGTCTCAATCAGAGACAACTAATGACACCTGCCTCTGATTGAGAACCATACTAGGCCGAAACATAGAAATCCCCAAATCATAGAAAAACAAACATAGACTGCCCACCCCAACTCACACCCTGACCATACTAAATAATGACAAAACATAGACTGCCCACCCCAACTCACACCCTGACCATACTAAATAATGACAAAACATAGACTGCCCACCCCAACTCACACCCTGACCATACTAAATAATGACAAAACATAGACTGCCCACCCCAACTCACACCCTGACCATACTAAATAATGACAAAACATAGACTGCCCACCCCAACTCACACCCTGACCATACTAAATAATGACAAAACATAGACTGCCCACCCCAACTCACACCCTGACCATACTAAATAATGACAAAACATAGACTGCCCACCCCAACTCACACCCTGACCATACTAAATAATGACAAAACATAGACTGCCCACCCCAACTCACACCCTGACCATACTAAATAATGACAAAACATAGACTGCCCACCCCAACTCACACCCTGACCATACTAAATAATGACAAAACATAGACTGCCCACCCCAACTCACACCCTGACCATACTAAATAATGACAAAACAAAGGAAATAAAGGTCAGAATGTGACACGTATATACGAATGATACTTTAATATATGAATTAACTTTCATTTCCACATCTCTCTGTCTTCTTCATTGTTCCGTTCTTGTGCATCTCCGCTGACAACTCCAGTGGCCCATCTCTCCCCCCTCTCTCTCTCTAGCTCTAGAACAAATAGCCTTCGGAAACTATTCAGACCCCTTGACTTTTTACAAAACATTTTACGTTACAGCCTTATTCTAAAATTGATTAAATAGTTTTTTCCCCTCATCAATATGCACACATTAGCCCATAATGACAAAGAAAATACATGTTTTTAGAAATGTTTGCTAATTTACTTTGTTGAAGCAGCATTGGCAGCGACTACATCATTGAGTCTTATTGGGTGTGACGCTACAAGCGTAGCACACCTGTATTTGGGGAGTTTCTCCCATTCTTCTATGCAGATCCAGGTTGGATGGGGAGCGTTGCTGCACAGCTATTTTCAGGTCTCTTCAGAGATGTTCTATGGGGTTCAAGTCCGGGCTCTGGCTGGACCACTCAAGGACGTTCAGAGACTTGTCCCGAAGCCACTCCTGTGTTGTCTTGGCTGTGTGCTTAGGGTCATTGTCCTTTTTAGGGTGAACCTTCGCCCCAGTCTGAGGTCCTGAGTGCTCTGGAGCAGGTTTTCATTAAGGATCTCTCTGTACTTTGCTCCGTTTATCTTTGCTTCGATCCAGACTAGTCTCCCAGTCCCTGCTACTGAAAAATATCCCCACAGCATGACGCTGCCACCACCATGCTTCACCGTAGGGATGGTGCCAGGTTTCCTCCAGACGTGACTCTTGGCATTTAGGCCAAAGAGTTACATTTTGGTTTCATCAGACCAGAGAATCTTGTTTCTTATGGTCTGAGAGTCTTTAGATGCTTTTTGGCAAACTTCAAGCGGGCTGTCATGTGCCTTTTACTGAGGAGTGGCTTCCGTCTGGCCACTCTACCATAAAGGCCTGATTGGTGGAGTGCTGCAGAGATGGTTGTCTTTCTGGAAGGTTCTTGGTCACCTCCCTGACCAAGGCCCTTCTCTCCCGATTGCTCAGTTTGGCTGGGCGCCCAGCTCTAGGAAGAGTCTTGGTGGTTCCAAACTTATTCCATTTAAGAATGATGGAGGCCACTGTGTTCTTGGGGATCTTCAATGCTGCATACATGTTTTGGTACCCTTACCCAGATCTGTGCCTCACAAAATCCTGTCTCAGAGCTCTACGGACAATTCCTTCAACCTCATGGCTTGGTTTTTACTCTGACATGCACTGTCAACTGTGGGACCTTATATAGACAGGTGTGCGCCTTTCCAAATCATGTCCAATCAATTGAATCTAACACAGGTGGACTCCAATCAAGTTGTAGAAATATAAGGATGATCAATGGAAACAGGATGCACCTGAGTTCAATCTCGAGTCTCATAGCAAAGGGTCTGAATACTTAAGTAAATAAGGTATTTCTGTTTTTTAGGTTTAATAAATTTGCAACAAATTCAAAACAACTGCTTTTGCAGTGTGCAGCCAGTCAGTGTGCAGCCAGTCAGTGTTCAGCCAGTCAGTGTGCAGCCAGTCAGTGTGCAGCCAGTCAGTGTTCAGCCAGTCAGTGTGCAGCCAGTCAGTGTGCAGCCAGTCAGTGTGCAGCCTGTCAGTGTGCAGCCTGTCAGTGTGCAGCCTGTCAGTGTGCAGCCAGTCAGTGTGCAGCCAGTCAGTGTGCAGCCAGTCAGTGTGCAGCCAGTCAGTGTCCCAATTGTATATTCGGAACAAGGTTGATTTTTGTGTCTTTTGCACCTTTTCGCATTTGAAAATAATCTGTTGACCAATATAAATGTGTTCTATTGGTCAACATCTTATTTTCGCATGAGAAAAGATGCAAATATCGAACTTGTTCCCAATAAATAATTGACTGATTGCGGCAGGACTATATTTCGCAAACGGCGTCACGACGTGCTCATATTTTCATTTTCGGTCCGAATTATTCAGACAAAATTAACGGACTTGGTGCGAAAGGGCTTAGTGTCCTTCACTAAGCATGATTGTCATGTTAAGGGCTTAGACTAGTGTCCTTCACTAAGCATGATTGTCATGTAAAAGGATTAGTGTTCTACACTAGTGGAGGCTCCTCAGAGGAGAAAGGGGAGGACCATCCTCCTCAGTGAATTTCATCAAAATAAAATCTTCAAAAAATTGAATGAATTATCCTTTTTAGATAAAACTATACTAAATATATTCACGTCACCAAATAATTTATTAATACACACTGTTTTGCAATGAAGGTCTGCAGTAGCCTCAACAGCACTCTGTAGGGTAGCACCATGGTGTAGCTGGAGGACAGCTAGCTTCTGTCCTCCTCTGGGTACATTGACTTCAATACAAAATCTAGGAGGCTCATGGTTCTCACACCCTTCCATAGATTTACACAGTAATTATGACAACTTCCGGAGGACGTCTTTCAACCTATGACGTTACTTTAGCTAACATGGTGAGAACAGTGTAGGCTGTGTGTAGCGGTTATGATATGGTTTGGCTTGGAAAGTTTTTTTTTCACATGATCACATACAGCTTTGTGTTGTTGATTTAAGTCCACAAATGAAGGGAAAAGGTCCTCATGGATACCTTATTTTGTCCAATAAAAACTCTAGATTGCGACTGTTTGATTATTGATTGCACCCTATATCAGCTAGATGCTGACAAGAGTGTGGAAGGCGGTATTGAATGTGTCACTGTCTGTCCATGTGTCACTGTCTGCCGCCTCCAATGTTTCTCTCGACCTGTCTGCACCTATGTGGTAAACCTTCATTCATAGGCTAGGTCGTAGCAACCTCATGATGGGTACAGGGAAAATAACAGTATCATGTAGTAGCCTAAACTTATCGACGTTACACTGAACTGGGTGAATGGAATATGAATGACAGTCATCCAACATGCTGGAATAGAAATAAGAGCATGGAAGAGAACAAATGTGTCCTTCCTCATCATTAACGGCACTGACCGCCACTGGGGGTGGTGGGGGAGGCACTGACCGCCACTGGGGGTGGGGGGGAACTGACCGCCACTGGGGGTGGTGGGGGGCACTGACCGCCACTGGGGGTGGGGGGCACTGACCGCCACTGGGGGTGGGGGGCACTGACAGCCACTGGGGGTGGGGGCACTGACCGCCACTGGGGGTGGGGGTGGGGGGGTGGGGACGGGGGCACTGACCGCCACTGGGGGTGGGGGAGGAAGGAGAGAGAGGAAGAGAGAGGAGAAGAGGAGAGGAGAGGGGGAGAGAAGAGGAGCGAGAGAGGGAGAGAAGAGGAGAGAAAGGAGAGAGAGGAAGAGAGAGGAGAAGAGGAGAGAGGAGAGGATAGGGGCTAGAGTAGCTCATGACTGTCCTGAGTTGTCATGCTTCAAATAAACACCTCTGGTACGTAATGTTGTATGAAAGTGGTGTTTTAATATTTTCATCAGGATTTCAGGGTGGTATTTTCATCAGGATTTCAGGGTGGGATTTTAATCAGGATTTCAGGATGGGATTTTAATCAGGATTTCAGGATCATATTTGCACCATCGTACGACAGTACATGACAGCGTTATCATCAGTAAGACTTCTCAGGATAAATTAACAATTGACATTTACATACATTTAAGTCATTTAGCAGACGCTCTTATCCAGAGCGACTTACAAATTGGTGCATTCACCTTATGACATCCAGTGGGACAGTCACTTTACAATAGTGCATCTAAATCTTAAAGGGGGGGGGGGGGTGAGAGGGATTACTTATCCTATCCTAGGTATTCCTTAAAGAGGTGGGGTTTCAGGTGTCTCCGGAAGGTGGTGATTGACTCCGCTGTCCTGGCGTCGTGAGGGAGTTTGTTCCACCATTGGGGGGCCAGAGCAGCGAACAGTTTTGACTGGGCTGAGCGGGAGCTGTACTTCCTCAGTGGTAGGGAGAGATAGAGTGACTATTGATGCGTTTCCCAAACTCAGTCCTGGGGACTCCAAGGGGTGCACATGTTGGTTGTTGCCCTAGCACTACACGGCTGATTTAAATAATGAAAGCTTGATGAGTTGATTATTTGAATCAGATGTGTAGTGCCAGGGGGAAAAACTAAATGTGCACCTCTTGGAGTCCCCGGGACTGAGTTTTGGAAATGCTAGACTATTGACTATTGTGTATATTCATCCTGTCATCCTGTCCTATCCAGAGGTCTATGGCTTGTAAATAACACCTCCTTCAGACAGGTCTTCTCACCTGCAGAGTGGTGGATGGAGAAAGAACCAAACTCTGACTCTTTTACTAAGAGTGTTCCATTCAATCCAGAAAAAGTCTCTAAAAACAGAAAATGCAGTTAAATCATAGATTAATTTAATAAAGGGAGGGGGTTGGCAGGGATGGAGGGATGGAGGGATGGAGGTGGGATGGAGGGAGGGATAGAGTGGGACAGGATGGAGGGAGGAGGGATGGAGAGAGGGAGGAGAGAGGGATGGAGGGATGGAGGTGGGATGGATGTGGGAAGGAGGGAGGGATAGAGTGGGGCAGGATGGAGGGAGGGGGGATGGATGGATGTGGGAAGGAGGGAGGGATAGAGTGGGACAGGATGGAGGGAGGAGGGATGGAGGGAGGGAGGAGAGAGGGAGAGAGGATGGATAAGGGAAGGAGGGAGGGATAGAGTGGGGCAGGATGGAGGGAGGGGGATGGATGGATGTGGGAAGGAGGGAGGGATAGAGTGGGACAGGATGTAGGGAGGAGGGATGGAGGGAGGGAGGAGAGAGGGAGGGAGGATGGATAAGGGAAGGAGGGAGGGATAGAGTGGGGCAGGATGGAGGGAGGGAGGATGGATGGATGTGGGAAGGAGGGAGGGATAGAGTGGGGCAGGATGGAGGGAGGAGGGATGGAGGGAGGAGGGAGGAGAGAGGGAGGGAGGAGAGAGGGAGGGAGGATGGAAGGGGGCAGGATGGAGGGGGAGGGAGGAGGGATGGATGGATGGAGGGAGGGAGGTGGGAGCAGGGAAGGAGGAATGGATGGATGGAGGGAGGTATGGAGAGAGGAGGGAGGAGGGATGATAGAGGGAGAAATTGATCAAATAAAAACATTAAACACATCCCAAAATGAAAAAAGGTGAGTGTCTGTATGTCTACATGTAAAAGTAAAGTCCATTAAATATATATACAGTGAGGAGCTCCACAGAATGCTAACCCTGGTCTCTACCTGCTCTCCACATTATCACAGGAGATCAAGTCATGCCACTCCCTGCTTCTCCTCCCTCTGTCTGTCCAAGGACAAACCTCTTCTCCTCTCACTCCCCCTCTCTCTCCTTCTTTCTCTTCTTCTCTCCCTCTGCTCCCCCCTCGCTCTATCTCTTTCACACTCTCTCTCTCTTCCTCTCTCTCTTTCTTCCTCTCTCTCTTTCTCACTCGTTCTCTCTCTCTCTCTCTTCCTCACTCTCTTTCTTACTCGTTCTCTCTCTCTCTTCCTCTCTCTTTCTCACTCGTTCTCTCTCTCTCTTTCTCTCTCTCTCTCGCACTCTCTTTCTCTCTCTCACTCTCTTTCTCTCTCTCTCTTTCTTTCTCTCTGTCCAACATAAAACAGGAAGAAGGGAAAGAAGGAGAAAGGGGCGTGGATCTCCCATATTTAATATGATTCAGTGTTATTTCCTACTCAACCCTGTAATGCTTTTATTATTGCAGATTTGCTTAGTGCCAGATCAAGGGCCAGATCCCCGCCTGGGTTCAAGGTAATGGAAGACAGGAATAAAGACACTGTGTGTTGTCTGAAAGCAAGGAGAGTGAGACCTAGGGGAGAGAGGCAGAGAGAATGAGAGAGAGAAAGAGGGGGAGGATGGAGGGAATGAGAGAGAATGAGAGAGAGAGAGAGAGGGGGCGGGGGGAGTGACAGAGAGATTGAGTGAGAGGGGAGAGAGACAGAGGGGACAGAGAGAGAGAGAAAGAGAGAGAGAGAGAGAGGTGAGAGAGAGAGAGAGAGAGAGATAGGTGAGAGAGACAGAGAGAATGAGAGAGAGAGAGAGACAGAGAGAGAGAGAGAGAGAAAGAGAAACAGAGAGAATGAGAGAGAGAGATAATGCATGCAGAGCAGAATTAGGCCGATACCCACTAATTATCCAAATCCAGAAAAGAGCCATTAAATTCTACAACCACCTAAAAGGAAGCGATTCACAAACCTTCCATAACAAAGCCATCACCTACAGAGAGATGAACCTGGAGAACAGTCCCCTAAGCAAGCTGGTCCTGGGGCTCTGTTCACAAACACAAACACACCCTACAGAGCCCCAGGACAACAGCACAATTAGACCCAACCTAATCATGAGAAAACAAAAAGATAATTACTTAACACATTGGAAAGAATTAACAAAAAAACAGAGCAAACTAGAATGCTATTTGGCCCTACACAGAGAGTACACAGCGGCAGAATACCTGACCACTGTGACTAACCCAAAATTAAGGAAAGCTTTGACTATGTACAGACTCAGTGAGCATAGCCTTGCTATTGAGAAAGGCCGCCGTAGGCAGACATGGCTCTCAAGAGAAGACAGGCTATGTGCTCACTGCCCACAAAATGAGGTGGAAACTGAGCTGCACTTCCTAACCTCCTGTCCAACGTATGATCATATTAGAGAGACATATTTCCCTCAGATTACACAGATCCACAAAGAATTCGAAAACAAATCCAATTTTGAAAAACTCCCATATCTACTGGGGGAAATTCCACAGTGTGCCATCACAGCAGCAAGATTGGTGACCTGTTGCCACGAGAAAAGGGCAACCAGTGAAGAACAAACACCATTGTAAATACAACCCATATTTATGCTTATTTATTTTATCTTGTGTCCTTTAACCATTTGTACATTGTTAAAACACTGTATATATATATATATATATATATATATATATATATATATATATATAATATGACATTTTGTCTTTACTGTTTTGAAACTTCTGTATGTGTAATGTTTACTGTTAATTTTTGTTGTTTTTCACTTTATATATTCACTTTGTATGTTGTATCACCTCACTTGCTTTGGCAATGTTAACACATTTCCCATGCCAATAAAGCCCTTGAATTGAATGGAATTGAATTGAGAGAGAGAGAGAGAGAGAGAGAGGGGGAAAGAGAAGAGAATGAGAGAGAGAGAATGAGAATGAGAGAGAGAGAGAGAGGGGGGAAGAGAGAATGAGAGAGAGAGAATGAGAATGAGAGAGCAAGAGAGAGAGAGAGAGGGGGGAAAGAGAGAGAGATAGAGAGAATGAGAATGAGAGAGCAAGAGAGAGAGGGGGAGAGAGAGAGATAGAGAGAATGAGAATGAGAGAGCAAGAGAGAGAGAGGGGGAAGAGAGACAATGAGAAGAGAGAGAATGAGAATGAGAGAGAGAGAGAGAGAGAGAGAGAGAGAGGGGGAGAAAGAGAATGAGAATGAGAGAGCAAGAGAGAGAGAGAGGGGGGGAAAGAGAGAGAGATAGAGAGAATGAGAATGAGAGAGCAAGAGAGAGAGGGTGGGAGAGAGAGAGATAGAGAGAATGAGAATGAGAGAGCAAGAGAGAGAGGGGGGGAAGAGAGACAATGAGAAGAGAGAGAATCTCAACATGCTGAAAGAGAGATGGATATCTGAGAAGCAAGAGAAAGATGTTGCATTCCAGAGTGTTTCACTTCCTTTACCAGAGGACATGTCTCCAGTTTCATATCAGTAATGGGAAGATTCATAGACCAAATCCTCAGTGCCGCACACCAAACCGTAATGTCCGTCACCTACACCAACACTACTTCCTGTAGTTATGTGGTTTGAAATGCATTAGGGTGTCCATCCATCCGTGCATTTTTTTTGACACATTTATAGCCAGGTTTGCTCAAGCTCTTTATGAAATCGGCTCTTCACACAGTTTTTCATTTATATTTCTTGCAAATACTCTGTAATACTGCATGGCTCGATTGCAACGAACAGGCAAAACTTATTGTGCTCCTGCAGGTTACTGCTGGATTTCTTTAAACCAACTAATGGGTGATAACCCAACCAAATTCATAGTAACCAAAAACCCACAAAATGAAACCAACAGATCAGTTGGTCTCTCGTCGTTCCATTATGACACAGCTGAGTCTACGTTGTCTACTCCCGCCTCAATTAAATATTGACCTATCAGGAGCATCGTACACCGTAAGGCTGATGAATAAAAAATATATATATAGAAGTAAAAGGCCTATATTTCATTCAAATGTTTCACCCTAAATTGAAATATAATGTGGTATTTTTAAAAACTTTATAAGGCTGAATTTTCATTTGAAAAAAATAGAGAGATTGTTTAGGCCTAACTCATCCGTTAATAACATACACATTGCAAATATGGACAGCCTAGGGATATCCCCCCCAATCTTTATAAGAAATTGCCTTCTTTTTAAAGATTAGTTTATTTTTTAATGTATTGGATTCTATAAATTGGAAGGGAAAATGAGTCATGGTAATAGGCTAGAACAGAACCCGTTTCCACGCAAGGTGTCGTGTAAATCAAATCAAATCAAATCAAATCAAATTTTATTTGTCACATACACATGGTTAGCAGATGTTAATGCGAGTGTAGCGAAATGCTTGTGCTTCTAGTTCCGACAATGCAGTGATAACCAACAAGTAATCTAACTAACAATTCCAAAACTACTGTCTTATACACAGTGTAAGGGGATAAGGAACATGTACATAAGGATATATGAATGAGTGATGGTACAGAGCAGCATACAGTAGATGGTATCGAGTACAGTATATACATATGAGATGAGTGTGTAGACAAAGTAAACAAAGTGGCATAGTTAAAGTGGCTAGTGATACATGTGTTACATAAGGATGCAGTCGATGTTGTAGAGTACAGTATATACATATGCATATGAGATTAATAATGTAGGGTAAGTAACATTATATAAGGTAGCATTGTTTAAAGTGGCTAGTGATATATTTACATCATTTCCATCAATTCCCATTATTAAAATGGCTGGAGTTGGGTCAGTGTCAATGTGTTGGCTGCAGCCACTCAATGTTAGTGGTGGCTATTTAACAGTCTGATGGCCTTGAGATAGAAGCTGTTTTTCAGTCTCTCGGTCCCAGCTTTGATGCACCTGTACTGACCTCGCCTTCTGGATGATAGCGGGGTGAACAGGCAGTGGTTCGGGTGGTTGATGTCCTTGATGATCTTTATGGCCTTCCTGTAACAACGGGTGGTGTAGGTGTCCTGGAGGGCAGGTAGTTTGCCCCCGGTGATGCGTTGTGCAGTCCTCACTACCCTCTGGAGAGCCTTACGGTTGAGGGCGGAGCAGTTGCCGTACCAGGCGGTGATACAGCCCGCCAGGATGCTCTCGATTGTGCATCTGTAGAAGTTTGTGAGTGCTTTTGGTGACAAGCCAAATTTTTTCAGCCTCCTGAGGTTGAATAGGCGCTGCTGCGCCTTCTTCACGACGCTGTCAGTGTG
>NC_060190.1:72313434-72335934 GCF_021184085.1 Oncorhynchus gorbuscha | reverse complement strand
GCACCTGCTCTTGCCTGCCTCACAAAGCACTCCAACTCCTCTGATATCCACTCTGCACTGTGAGGAATTGGAGGGAGAAGACCAGATCACACCGAACCAGGCAAGGGAAGTGGAGAAAAAGAACAAGAACTAGAAAAAATATATAAAGATGGAAAGCTCAACCTGACTGGCATTGCAATATGGAGAACCAATGAGCAAATGAAAAGAAAACAAGAAAAGTGGATCTTTATTCGTGTGAGGAACTTTGACACTTTGTGACGACAGAGGAGCACTCAGCGCCAGTCCATCCAGCACCAGTCCACCCAGCACCAGTCCATCCAGGACCAGTCCATCCAGGGCCAGTCCATCCAGCACCAGTCCATCCAGCACCAGTCCATCTAGCGCCAGTCCACCCAGCACCAATCCATCCAGCACCAGTCCATCCAGGGCCAGTCCATCCAGCACCAGTCCACCCAAGGCCCGTCCATCCAGGGCCAGTCCATCCAGCACCAGTCCATCCAATGGCCAGTCCATCCAGGGCCAGTCCATCCAGGGCCAGTCCATCCAGCACCAGTCCATCCAGCACCAGTCCATCCAGGGCCAGTCCATCCAGGGCCAGTCCATCCAGCACCAGTCCACCCAGGGCCAGTCCATCCAGGGCCAGTCCATCCAGCACCAGTCCACCCAGGGCCAGTCCATCCAGGGCGAGTCCATCCAGCACCAGTCCACCCAGGGCCAGTCCATCCAGCACCAGTCCACCCAGGGCCAGTCCATCCAGGGCCAGTCCATCCAGCACCAGTCCACCCAGGGCCAGTCCATCCAGCACCAGTCCACCCAGGGCCAGTCCATCCAGGGCCAGTCCATCCAGCACCAGTCCACCCAGGGCCAGTCCATCCAGGGCCAGTCCATCCAGGGCCAGTCCATCCAGCACCAGTCCACCCAGGGCCAGTCCATCCAGGGCCAGTCCATCCAGGTCCAGTCCATCCAGGGCCAGTCCATCCAGGGCCAGTCCATCCAGCTCTCCCCCTGATGAGCTGGGGAAACAAATCTCAGGCAGACAAGGCGTTTGAAGCATCACAAATGGCACCCTTGTCCCTACATAGAGCCCCATAGGGCTCTGGTCTAAAGTCGTGCACTATATAGGGAATAGGGTTCCATAGGGCTCTGGTCTAAAGTAGTGCACTATATAGGGAATAGGGTTCCATAGGGCTCTGGTCTAAAGTAGTGCACTATATAGGGAATAGGGTGCCATTTGGGATGCCATTAATTTGCCGCCTGGGTAACATCCCATCTTCCCCATACCCTAGGTAACATCCCATCTTCCCCATACCCTAGGTAACAGCCCATCTTCCCCATACCCTAGGTAACATCCCATCTTCCCCATACCCTGGGTAACATCCCATCTTCCCCATACCCTAGGTAACATCCCATCTTCCCCATACCCTAGGTAACATCCCATCTTCCCTATACCCTAGGTAACAGCCCATCTTCCCCATACCCTAGGTAACATCCCATCTTCCCCATACCCTGGGTAACATCCCATCTTCCCCATACCCTAGGTAACATCCCATCTTCCCCATACCCTAGGTAACATCCCATCTTCCCCATACCCTAGGTAACATCCCATCTTCCCCATACCGTAGGTAACATCCCATCTTCCCCATACCCTAGCTAACATCCCATCTTCCCAATACCCTGGGTAACATGCTTGACTGCATTGTCAGAAGCAAGGCCTAAATGTCCCGAGCTTCCACATACCCATCCCAATCCCACTAATGTCCAACCCCCCTTCTCCCTTTCTCTACCCATTTCCTCCCCTTCTCGTCCATCTCTTTCTCTCTGCTTTTCCCCCTCTCCTCAACATCTTTCTCTACCTCGTCCTCTCCCCAATCTCGTCCTTCCTCTCTCTCCTATTCTTCTATTAATCCTGTAGATAGGATGTTTTATTGTCTTCTTTATTTACCTCTGATATATATTTCTGCTGTTTATCTCTCATGGAGTGGCAGCTCCGCTTGATAAATTGAGAACACAGAGAGCATCAATCACTGTCACTTAGCCAGTGTTGTAGTACTCCAGACCGGTCTCGAGACCACATATTGAGTGTCGCGATCTTGTATCGGTCTCGTCATTTCTTCCCGAAACCACCGGAGACCAGCGAAGTAAAAAAAAAACTCATTATCAGCTTCCATTCAGTCAGCGCATAAAAACGTTTCGCCAGACCAATATAGACACTCCTTTCTGGGTACATGAATATCTTAACAGCCTTTATATCAGTGGTGAACCTATAGGCCTTCAGTGGTGAACCTATAGACCTTCAGTGGTGAACCTATAGGCCTTCAGTGGTGAACCTATAGACCTTCAGTGGTGAACCTAAAGGTCTTCAGTGGTGAACCTATAGGCCTTCAGTGGTGAACCTATAGGCCTTCAGTGGTGAACCTATAGACCTTCAGTGGTGAACCTATAGGCCTTCAGTGGTGAACCTAAAGGTCTTCAGTGGTGAACCTATAGACCTTCAGTGGTGAATCTATAGACCTTCTGTTATGCTGGTGAATGAGGACCCAAAAGCGACTTAACAGAAACAGAGTCTTTATTCCAGTCTTAAACAAAAACGATAATCCTGGATATTATCTTAGGTAAATACAAAACAGGAAAACTGAAATCCTCTCGTCAGTAGAGAGGAACGACGGGAGACGCGACCACAGACTGCAGGTCGCTTCGGGAAGGCACAGGCCGTAGCTGACAGACACCTGCTCACACGCAGCATCTGAAGAAGGCAAAAACACGACAGGGCGGAACAAGGACACAGAACAGCAAACATCAAACAAGGATCCGACAAGGACAGAAGCGGAAAACAGAGGGAGAAATAGGGACTCTAATCAGAGGGCAAAATAGGGGACAGGTGTGAAAGAGTAAATGAGGTAGTTAGGAGAATGAGGAACAGCTGGGAGCAGGAACGGAACGATAGAGAGAGAGAGCGAGTGAGAGAGGGAGAGAGGGAGGGATAGAAAGAGGGAAAGAACCTAATAAGACCAGCAGAGGGAAACGAATAGAAGGGAAGCACAGGGACAAGACATGATAATCAATGACAAAACATGACAGTACCCCCCCACTCACCGAGCGCCTCCTGGCGCACTCGAGGAGGAACCCTGGCGGCAACGGAGGAAATCATCAATCAACGAACAGTCCAGCACGTCCCGAGATGGAACCCAACTCCTCTCCTCAGGACCGTAACCCTCCCAATCCACTAAGTACTGGTGACCACGTCCCCGAGAACGCATGTCCATGATCTTCCGTACCTTGTAAATAGGTGTGCCCTCGACAAGGACGGGGGGGGAGACGAACGGGGCGCGAAGAAAAGGCTTGACACAGGAGACATGGAAGACAGGGTGGACGCGACGAAGATGTCGCGGAAGAAGCAGTCGCACAGCGACAGGATTGACGACCTGAGAGACACGGAACGGACCAATGAACCGCGGAGTCAACTTGCGAGAAGCTGTCGTAAGGGGAAGGTTACGAGTGGAAAGCCACACTCTCTGACCGCGACAATACCTAGGACTCTTAATCCTACGTTTATTGGCGGCTCTCACAGTCTGCGCCCTGTAACGGCAAAGTGCAGACCTGACCCTCCTCCCGGTGCGCTCACAACGTTGGACAAAAGCCTGAGCGGAGGGAACGCTGGACTCGGCGAGCTGGGACGAGAACAGAGGCTGGTACCCAAGACTACTCTGAAACGGAGATAGCCCGGTAGCAGACGAAGGAAGCGAGTTGTGAGCGTATTCTGCCCAGGGGAGCTGTTCTGGCCAAGACGCAGGGTTTCGAAAAGAAAGGCTGCGTAATATGCGACCAATCGTCTGATTGGCCCTTTCTGCTTGACCGTTAGACTGGGGATGAAAACCGGAAGAGAGACTGACGGAAGCACCAATCAAACGACAGAACTCCCTCCAAAACTGTGACGTGAATTGCGGGCCTCTGTCTGAAACGGCGTCTAACGGGAGGCCATGAATTCTGAACACATTCTCAATGATGATTTGTGCCGTCTCCTTAGCGGAAGGAAGCTTAGGGAGGGGAATGAAATGTGCCGCCTTAGAGAACCTATCGACAACCGTAAGAATCACAGTCTTCCCCGCAGACGAAGGCAGACCGGTAATAAAGTCTAAGGCGATGTGAGACCATGGTCGAGAAGGAATGGAAAGCGGTCTGAGACGACCGGCAGGAGGAGAGTTACCTGACTTAGTCCGAACAAGCAGCCACGAAACGGCGCGTGTCACGCTCCTGAGTAGGCCACCAAAACCGCTGGCGAATAGAAGCAAGCGTACCCCGAACGCCGGGGTGGCCAGCTAACTTGGCAGAGTGAGCCCACTGAAGAACAGCCAGACGAGTAGAGACAGGAACGAAAAGAAGGTTACTAGGACAAGCGCGCGGCGATGCAGTGTGAGTGAGTGCTTGCTTTACCTGTCTCTCAATTCCCCAGACAGTCAACCCGACAACACGCCCTTCAGGGAGAATCCCCTCGGGGTCGGTAGAAGCCACAGAAGAACTAAAGAGACGGGATAAGGCATCAGGCTTGGTGTTCTTATTTCCCGGGCGATAAGAAATCACGAACTCGAAACGAGCGAAAAACAACGCCCAACGAGCTTGACGTGCATTAAGTCGTTTGGCAGAACCCGGTATTCAAAATGCCCTAACGGAGTGTTAAACGCCGTTTTCCACTCGTCCCCCTCTCTGATGCGCACGAGATGGTAAGCGTTACGAAGGTCCAACTTAGTAAAGAACCTGGCTCCCTGCAGAATCTCGAAGGCTGACGACATAAGGGGAAGCGGATAACGATTCTTAACCGTAATGTCATTCAGCCCTCGATAATCCACGCAGGGGCGCAGAGTACCGTACTTCTTCTTAACAAAAAAAACCCCCGCTCCGGCGGGAGAGGAAGAAGGCAAAAACACGACAGGGCGGAACAAGGACACAGAACAGCAAACATCAAACAAGGATCCGACAAGGACAGAAGCGGAAAACAGAGGGAGAAATAGGGACTCTAATCAGAGGGCAAAATAGGGGACAGGTGTGAAAGAGTAAATGAGGTAGTTAGGAGAATGAGGAACAGCTGGGAGCAGGAACGGAACGATAGAGAGAGAGAGCGAGAGAGGGAGGGAGGGATAGAAAGAGGGAAAGAACCTAATAAGACCAGCAGAGGGAAAGGAATAGAAGGGAAGCACAGGGACAAGACATGATAATCAATGACAAAACATGACACCTTCAGTGGTGAACCTATAGACCTTCAGTGGTGAACCTATAGACCTTCAGTGGTGAACCTATAGACCTTCAGTGGTGAACCTATAGACCTTCAGTGGTGAACCTATAGACCTTCAGTGGTGAACCTATAGACCTTCAGTGGTGAACCTATAGACCTTCCGTAATACCAGCACACTAATGCAGGATAGAGCACTAATGTAGGATAGAGCACTAATGTAGGATAGAGCACTAATGTAGGATAGAGCACTAATGTAGGATAGAGCACTAATGTAGGATAGAGCACTAATGTAGGATAGAGCACTGTTGTAGGATAGAGCACTAATGTAGGATAGAGCACTAATGTAGGATAGAGCACTAATGTAGGATAGAGCACTAATGTAGGATAGAGGTTATACTCAGTGGTGTAGTGGAGGCTATACTCAGTGGTGTAGTGAAGGCTATACTCAGTGGTGTAGTGGAGGCTATACTCAGTGGTGTAATGGAGGCTGTACTCAGTGGTGTAGTGGAGGTTATACTCAGTGGTGTAGTGGAGGTTATACTCAGTGGTATAGTGGAGGTTATACTCAGTGGTATAGTGGAGGCTATACTCAGTGATATAGTGGAGGTTATACTCAGTGATATAGTGGAGGCTATACTCAGTGGTATAGTGGAGGCTATACTCAGTGATATAGTGGAGGCTATACTCAGTGATATAGTGGAGGCTATACTCAGTGGTATAGTGGAGGCTATACTCAGTGGTGTAGTGGAGGCTATACTCAGTGGTATAGTGGAGGTTATACTCAGGGACAGTGGTGTTATGGAGGCTATACTCAGTGGTGTAGTGGAGGTTATACTCAGTGGTGTAGTGGAGGCTATACTCAGTGATATAGTGGAGGCTATACTCAGTGGTGTAGTGGAGGCTATACTCAGTGGTGTAGTGGAGGCTATACTCAGTGGTGTAGTGGAGGCTATACTCAGTGGTATAGTGGAGGCTATACTCAGTGGTGTAGTGGAGGCTATACTCAGTGGTATAGTGGAGGTTATACTCAGGGACAGTGGTGTTATGGAGGCTATACTCAGTGGTGTAGTGGAGGTTATACTCAGTGGTGTAGTGGAGGCTATACTCAGTGATATAGTGGAGGCTATACTCAGTGGTGTAGTGGAGGCTATACTCAGTGGTGTAGTGGAGGCTATACTCAGTGGTGTAGTGGAGGCTATACTCAGTGGTATAGTGGAGGCTATACTCAGTGGTGTAGTGGAGGCTATACTCAGTGATATAGTGGAGGCTATACTCAGTGGTGTAGTGGAGGCTATACTCAGTGGTGTAGTGGAGGCTATACTCAGTGGTGTAGTGGAGGCTATACTCAGTGGTATAGTGGAGGCTATACTCAGTGGTGTAATGGAGGCTATACTCAGTGGTGTAGTGGAGGCTATACTCAGTGATATAGTGGAGGCTATACTCAGTGGTGTAGTGGAGGCTATACTCAGTGATATAGTGGAGGCTATACTCAGTGGTGTAGTGGAGGCTATACTCAGTGATATAGTGGAGGCTATACTCAGTGATATAGCGGAGGCTATACTCAGTGGTGTAGTGGAGGCTATACTCAGTGGTGTAGTGGAGGCTATACTCAGTGGTATAGTGGAGGCTATACTCAGTGGTGTAGTGGAGGTTATACTCAGGGACAGTGGTGTAGTGGAGGTTATACTCAGTGGTATAGTGGAGGCTATACTCAGTGGTATAGTGGAGGTTATACTCAGGGACAGTGGTATAGTGGAGGTTATACTCAGTGGAGGTTATACTCAAATCTCAAATATATTTAGAATTGTTTTAAACTTTTTTGCTTACTACATAATTCCGTATGTGTTATTTCATAGTTTTGATGTCTTCACTATTATTCTACAATGTAAAAAAAATAGTTAAAAAAAATAAAGAAACACCCTTGAATGAGTAGGTGTGTCCAAACTTTTGACTGGTACTGCATGTTTACACGCTTACAAATGAGAAATTCAGCAGTGTGATATCAGTTGTTATTGCACTTTGCCCCCCACTTCCACTGGCTGGCTGCCTAGCTCTCCCTTCCACTTCCACTGGCTGGCTGCCTAGCTCTCCCTTCCACCTAGCGCTGGCTGGCTGCCTAGCTCTCCCTTCCACTTCCACTGGCTGGCTGCCTAGCTCTCCCTTCCACTTCCACTGGCTGGCTGCCTAGCTCTCCCTTCCACTTCCACTGGCTGGCTGCCTAGCTCTCCCTTCCACCTAGCGCTGGCTGGCTGCCTAGCTCTCCCTTCCACTTCCACTGGCTTGCTGCCTAGCTCTCCCTTCCACTTCCACTGGCTGGCTGCCTAGCTCTCCCTTCCACCTAGCGCTGGCTGGCTGCCTAGCTCTCCCTTCCACTTCCACTGGCTGGCTGCCTAGCTCTCCCTTCCACTTCCACTGGCTGGCTGCCTAGCTCTCCCTTCCACCTAGCGCTGGCTGGCTGCCTAGCTCTCCCTTCCACTTCCACTGGCTGGCTGCCTAGCTCTCCCTTCCACCTAGCACTGGCTGGCTGCCTAGCTCTCCCTTCCACCTAGCACTTGCTGGCTGCCTAGCTCTCCCTTCCACCTAGCGCTGGCTGGCTGCCTAGCTCTCCCTTCCACCTAGCGCTGGCTGGCTGCCTAGCTCTCCCTTCCACCTAGCGCTGGCTGGCTGCCTAGCTCTCCCTTCCACCTAGCACTGGCTGGCTGCCTAGGTCTTCCTTCCACCTAGCGCTGGCTGGCTGCCTAGCTCTCCCTTCCTCCTAGCGCTGGCTGGCTGCCTAGCTCTCCCTTCCACCTAGCACTGGCTGGCTGCCTAGCTCTCCCTTCCACCTAGCCCTGGCTGGCTGCCTAGCTCTCCCTTCCACCTAGCACTGGCTGACTGCCTAGCTCTCCCTTCCACCTAGCGCTGGCTGGCTGCCTAGCTCTCCCTTCCTCCTAGCGCTAGCTGGCTGCCTAGCTCTCCCTTCCACCTAGCACTGGCTGGCTGCCTAGCTCTCCCTTCCTCCTAGCACTGGCTGGCTGCCTAGCTCTCCCTTCCACCTAGCGCCCCGGCTTCTAGTCTCCAGCTCTCAGAGTTTCTCTCTGCAACTTATTTAGATGAATGATTAAACTTAAAGCACAGCCAGGAGTCTTGCCACTCTTATTTAAAGAAGAATGGGAAAGCAGTCATCTTTTGATGCATTGCCTACCATCCAGCATGCAAAAGAGATGCTCCCCCCCCCAGCTCTTCCCTCTGCCTCCCTCCCCCTCTTTCTCTCCTCCTCATCCTCTCTCTCTCCTTCTCACTCCTCTGACAACAGTATGATTGATCAGGGTATAGCAGCATCAGTGAAGACATTGTAGTCCACCCACCCAACCGCCACCTGAGTGGAACATGCTGATCTGAGAGATAGATAGATGATTGCTTACTGCTCGTTGATCTATCGGTCACTCAAGTTCCTCCTGAAAGAAAGACAGACGAGTTCTGATAGCTCTGATTCTGCTGCATCATGCAGTCCCTGTCACGATCACAGTCACAGTGTGCGGGTACAGTAGGCATTCTAACATCATAATTACCTCCAGCCCTCGTCTCTCTGCGTTAGAGGGATGTTGCCCCTGGTAAAACTTGGAGAACACTCTCAGAACACACACACACACACACACACACACACACACACACACACACACACACACACACACACACACACACACACACACACACACACACACACACACACACACACACACACACACACACACACACACACACACACACACACACACACACACGCACACACACACACACACAACAATCAAGTCTAATCAAAGTTAATTGGTTGGTTACACAGATTTGCAGATGTTTTCGCAGTGGAATTCTTCTGTTTTTAGCTGCAACAATGCAGTAATACCTAGCAATACAAAACAATACATGCATAATACAAAAATAAATCAAGAAATATCAGAACAAGCAGAGTCCGGAATATATATATAACTCAGCAAAAAAAATAAACGTCCTCTCACTGTCAACTGCATTTATTTTCAGCAAACTTAACATGTGTAAATATTTGTATGAACATAAGATTCAACAACTGAGACAAAAACTGAACAAGTTCCACAGACATGTGACTAACAGAAATGGAATAATGTGTCCCTGAACAAAAGAGTCAGTATATGGTGTGGCCACCAGCTGCATTAAGTACTGCAATGCATCTCCTCCTCATGGACTGCACCAGATTTGCCAGTTCTTGCTGTGAGATGTTACCTCAATCTTCCACCAAGGCACCTGCAAGTTCCCGGACATTTCTGGGGGGAATGGCCCTAGCCCTCACCCTCCGATCCAACAGGTCCCAGACGTGCTCAGTGGGATTGAGATCTGGGCTCTTCGCTGGCCATGGCAGAACACTGACATTGCTGTCTTGCAGGAAATCACGCACAGAACGAGCAATATGGCTGGTGGCATTGTCATGCTGGAGGGTCATGTCAGGATGAGCCTGCAGGAAGGGTACCACCTGAGGGAGGAGGATGTCTTCCCTGTAACGCACAGAGTTGAGATTGCCTGCAATGACCACAAGCTCAGTCCGATGACGCTGTGACATCAGAGCATGACGGACCATTGTCTATGGGTCATTGACAAACAATGGGAAACGGTGTTTAAACCAATAACCTTACAATCTGTGAAGTTATTTGGACCCAAAGTTACCTCTGTTGCAGAGGATAAGTTCATTACAGTTACCAGCCTCAGAAATTGCAGCCCAAATAAATGGTTAACGGGGATGGTGCAAAGTTTCCTCCAGAAGTGACGCTTGGCATTCAGGTCGAAGAGTTAAACCTTGGTTTCATCAGACCAGAAAAGCTGGTTTCTCATAGTCTGAGAGTCCTTTAGGTGCCTTTTGGCAAACTCCAAGCAGGCTGTCATGTGCCTTTTACTGAGGAGAGGCTTCCGTCTGGCCCCTCTACCATAAAGGCCTGATTGGTGGAGTGCTTCAGAGATGGTTGTCCTTCTGGAAGGTTCTCCCATCTCCACAGGGGAACTCTGGAGCTCTGTCAGTGTGACCACGGGTTCTTGGTCACCTCCC
This sequence comes from Oncorhynchus gorbuscha, assembly GCF_021184085.1. NCBI lineage: Eukaryota > Metazoa > Chordata > Actinopteri > Salmoniformes > Salmonidae > Oncorhynchus > Oncorhynchus gorbuscha. The sequence goes on along the minus strand of NC_060190.1, from coordinate 72,325,657 downwards.
TGACCATGGTTCTTCTCCCCCAATTGCTCAATCTTCTTCCATTTCAGAATGATGGAGGCCACTGTGTTCTTGGGGATCTTCAATGTTGACAACATGTCTTGGTTCCCTTCCCCAGATCTGTGCCTCGATACAAATCTGTCTCGGAGCTATATAGACAATTCCTTCGACCTCATGGCTTGGTTTTTGCTCTGACATGCACTGTCAACTGTGGGACCTTTATATAGACAGGTGTGTGCCTTTCCACATCATGTCCAATCAAGTTATAGAAACATCTCAAGGATTATCAATGGAAGCAGAATGCACCTGAGCTCAATTTCGAGTCTCATAGCATAGGGTCTGAATACTTATATCAATAAGGTATTTCTGTTTTTTAAATATTTTTTATAAATTTGCAAACATTTCTAAAACTTGTTTTGCTTTGTCATTATGGGGTATTGTGTGTAGATTGATGAGGATTTGTAAAAATGTAATCAATTTTAGAATAAGGCTGTAACGTAACAAAATGTGGAAAAAGTCATTACAGTGCATTTCTGAAGGCTCTGTACGGTGTATTGTATTCATTTTGCCTTTCGTTCTTCAATTTTTTTTCACACTCTTCCTTCATATTGTTTTGTATCTCTTATTAGACCTCTCTCTCTTTCTCTCTTTCTCTCTTTCTCCTCCTCCTCTCTCTCTTTCTCTCTTTCTCCTCCTCTATCTCTCTTTCTCTCTTCTCAAACTCCTCTTTCTTCCCCACACTCTTCTCTCTCTCTCTTCCCCATCTCTCTTCCCCCTCTTTTTCGTTCTCCCTCCCTCCCTCCCTCCCTCCCTCCCTCCCTCCCTCCCACCCTCCCTCATTTGTTCTCTCCGTTTCCATCGTCCGCCGCCCCCTTACTGTGGTTGTGTGTTATCTGCTGCGGCTCTCTGATACTCCCTGACTCAGTTCATTTTCATCATAATCCAGCTACACCACCGGACTGGCAAATCACTTTTACTGCCTTCTCTCTCTCTCTCTCTCTCTCTCTCTCTCTCTCTCTCTCTCTCTCTCTCTCTCTCTCTCTCTCTCTCTCTCTCTCTCTCCCTCTCTCTCTACACTCTTATTCCCCCCACTGCTTTATCTCTTATTCTTGGGGCTTTATTTTGGTCTCTTTAATTAAATGTCATTTCTCAATTCTTCTTCTTCTTCGTCTTCATCTTCTTCTTCTTTTTTTGTGGTGGAAGGAAATGTTTTAAAAAAAAATTTCTTAATTTATTATGTGATCATTGTCAAAATAGAATGGATGGATCCATCATTTCCCTGTGTTTGTATATACAGTATGTCCCAAAATGGTGCCCTATCCTAGTCTATATAGTACACTACTCTCAAGCCCTATGGGGAATAGGGAGCTGTTCAGAGCTCTGGTCAACAGTAGTACACTATTTAGGGAATAGGGTGCCGTTTTGGAAGCAACCTGTGTCATGAAATGAAACATATCTTGGTAGCATGCTGAAACCCCAAAGCCACATAAATACGGAGTGAAAACAATATCTTTTTTTTTTTTTAAGCCTTTTTAACTGAAAACCGCCTCTGTCATCCTGTGTGTGTGACCTGTACAGTGCTGTAACTTCAGTTTTATTTCCTTTCAAGGTTATTGGTAATAAGATGTTTTTTTTTTTATCTCACATCATGTAGGCCTGTCCAGGGAAGTAACCGAAAGGTTGTTGGATCGAATCCCCGAGCTGACTTAGTAAAAATCTGTCGTTCTGCCCCTGACAAAGGCAGTTAACCCATTGTTCCTGGGCCGTCATTGTAAATAAAAATTTGTCCTTAACTGACTTGCCTAGTTAAATAAAGGTTAAAAAAATAAAGCAACATTTGTTTAGTGTGTAGCTAAAGAGTATTGTATTGTAGTGTTATAGTAATGGTTATTTACAAGTGTCAAATTTTGGATTCTGTCTCACCGAGTGATTCCTTCCTTGCCTGATGATATATTCATATTGTTGTCTCAATTCGTTGTGCAATTCAGAACTAAATGGATTATTACATTTTTTGTTCTGTCTCACTTGAGAGCAAATCTAAAAGTCTGCTCGTTCACAGCGGACACTTTAGGAGTTATATGTGGAGTGAGCAGAAAATGAAAAATCTAATCTCCAGCCAGCCCAGTGCTCATCTCTAGTGCATGTGGGGTGGTCAGTGAGGTGTGTGTGTGTGTGTGTGTGTGTGTGTGTGTGTGTGTGTGTGTGTGTGTGTGTGTGTGTGTGTGTGTGTGTGTGTGTGTGTGTGTGTGTGTGTGTGTGTGTGTGTGTGTGTGTGTGTGTGTGTGTGTGTGCGTGCGTGCGTGCGTGGGGGGGGGAAGGGGAAGGGGAAGGGGAGGGGGAGGGGAAGGGGAAGGTGAAGGGAAGGGGAAGGGGAAGGGAAGGGGAAGGGGAAGGGGAAGGGGGAGGGGGAGGGGGAGGGGAAGGGGAAGGGGAAGGGGAAGGGGAAGGGGAAGGGGAAGGGGAGGGGAGGGGAGGGGAGGGGAGGGGAGGGGGGGGAAGGGGAAGGGGAAGGGGAAGGGGAAGGGGAAGGGGAAGGGGAAGGGGGGGAGGGGAAGGGGAAGGGGAAGGGGAAGGGGAAGGGGAAGGGAAGGGGAAGGGGAAGGGGAAGGGAAGGGGAAGGGGAAGGGGAAGGGGAAGGGAAGGGGAAGGGAAGGGGAAGGGGAAGGGGAAGGGGAAGGGGAAGGGGAAGGGGAAGGGGAAGGGGAAGGGGAAGGGGAAGGGGAAGGGGAAGGGGAAGGGGAAGGGGAAGGGGAAGGGGAAGGGGAAGGGGAAGGGGAAGGGGAAGGGGAAGGGGAAGGGGAAGGGGAAGGGGAAGGGGAAGGGGAAGGGGGAAGGGGAAGGGGAAGGGGAAGGGGAAGGGGAAGGGGAAGGGGAAGGGGAAGGGGAAGGGGAAGGGGAAGGGGAAGGGGAAGGGGAAGGGGAAGGGGAAGGGGAAGGGGAATGGGAAGGGAAGGGGAAGGGGAAGGGGAATGTCCATTTGACTCCACTCAGTGACAGCAGATCAATGGTAGAGAAGAGGGTAGAGAGGGAGATATAAATTAATTGATTGTCACAAATAAAACTCAAATTAAACAAACCAACAGCCTGGCGTGTTCAGAGCTCAGAGACAGGCTGCGCTCATCTTCCCATTATCTCTCCTCAGAGAGAGAGACAGAAATTGGAGAGGGAGAGAGACAGAGAGGGAGAGGGAGACTGAGAGAAAGAGTTACACAGAGAGAAAGAGAGAGAGAGAGAGAGAGAGAGAGAGAGAGAGAGAGAGAGAGAGAGAGAGAGAGAGAGAGAGAGAGAGAGAGAGAGAGAGAGAGAGAGAGAGAGACAGCGAGAGAGAAAGAGAAACAGAGAGAGAAAGAGAGCGAGTGAGAGAGAGAGACACCGAGAGAGACACAGAGAGAGAGACACAGAGAGAAAAAGAGAGTGAGTGTTCTACTATTACTCTTGAAGAGAGACCCGTGTCAGACGTCAGCTGGCAGGCAGGGGGGAAGGCCACACCCTCTGGCCGTGCTCATGCACAGACACACTCTAAGAAGGAGGATACGTTTTAAAGGATAATGTGAGTGAACTAGATGGAGGATCAGGGGACCAGACCATCATTGATCCAACACTCCCTAACATGAAAATAAATCTTCACTGTAACAGTCATCGACAGTTCAGAGGTCAATTCCACCAACCACCCCTAGCATTTGATAAGTTAGTATGACCCCACTTCCTTCCTGCTTCATCGAACATACTCTCACGCTCCAATCACTGTGGGGCGTATCCCAAATTGCACCCTATTCCCTATAAAGTGCACTACTTTTGACCAAGACCCTTGGTATCCACATAGACCATGTCTGAAACATGAATAATTTAAGGGGGGGTACTCTGCTCTCAAGCGGACGAAAGAGCAGCGGTCAAAGGAGTTTGGTTCTGCTGCAGAATTCTCTGTCAAATATAACACGTTACAGCAGTGCTCCACAAGGCTCCACGAGGCTCCACGAGGCTCCACGCAGCTCCACGAGGCTCCACGCAGCTCCACGCAGCTCCACGGGGCTCCACGCAGCTCCACACGGCTCCACGCGGGTCCACGAGGCTCCATGCAGCTCCACACGGCTCCACGCGCCACCACGAGGCTCCACGAGGCTCCACCCGCCACCACGAGGCTCCACGAGGCTCCACGAGGCTCCACGAGGCTCCACGAGGCTCCACACGGCTCCACGCGGCTCCACGAGGCTCCACACGGCTCCACACGCCACCACGAGGCTCCACACGGCTCCACGAGGCTCCACGATGCTCCACGCGGCTCCACTCAGTCTTGTGATTATTGGGTTGATGTGAAGCACAGTGTGAAGCTCTGTTTTATGATTATTACCTGAGGGAGTCAGTGGGACGGATGTCATTTTCAGCTTTTCAGGTGTAGGCCTTTGGTACTTAAGTCTTTTACCGCTGAAATGACTTTATATTTTTTATTTATTTATGTATTTTTGCAGCTAATTTAGCTTTTATGTGCATCCACTGTTCTGGATGTTCCAGTCTGTGATAAGTAGAACATACACGGTAAAACATGGATAGTTGTATGAACCATCTATTCTTCCTGCTACGCAACCATGTTCATGTCAATAACTGATTTCACCTGTATTGCTGCACCTTGCACTCCAGAGTCAATCTCAACTCTGTTAAAAGTATACTCAAGTATTGGATTTATCATAGTGATTAATTGAGTAACATTAAACAGGAAAAACCTCAAATGACTTAAATAGGAGAATAATCAATGATAAGAGGAGCTGATCGGGTGAGCTGATTATTATTACAGATGTGGTGGCATTGCGGGAAGAGGTTATCAGTTCAAGTCCCAGGTGAGCTGATTATTAATACAGATGTGGTGGCATTGCAGGAAGAGGTTATCAGTTCAAGTCCCAGGTGAGCTGATTATTAATACAGATGTGGTGGCATTGCAGGAAGAGGTTATCAGTTCAAGTCCCAGGTGAGCTGATTATTAATACAGATGTGGTGGCATTGCAGGAAGAGGTTATCAGTTCAAGTCCCAGGTGAGCTGATTATTAATACAGATGTGGTGGCATTGCAGGAAGAGGTTATCAGTTCAAGTCCCGGGTGAGCTGATTATTAATACAGATGTGGTGGCATTGCAGGAAGAGGTTATCAGTTCAAGTCCCGGGTGAGCTGATTATTAATACAGATTATTGCAGGAAGAGGTTATCAGTTCAAGTCAGATTATTAATACAGATGGTGGCATTGCAGGAAGAGGTTATCAGTTCAAGTCCCGGGTGAGCTGATTATTAATACAGATGTGGTGGCATTGCAGGAAGAGGTTATCAGTTCAAGTCCCGGGTCCTGATTATTAATACAGATGTGGTGGCATTGCAGGAAGAGGTTATCAGTTCAAGTCCCAGGTGAGCTGATTATTAATACAGATGTGGTGGCATTGCAGGAAGAGGTTATCAGTTCAAGTCCCAGGTGAGCTGATTATTAATACAGATGTGTTAGCTTTGCAGGAAGAGGTTATGAGTTCAAGTCCCAGGTGAGCTGATTATTAATACAGATGTGGTGACATTGCAGGAAGATGGGAATGAACAAGGAGGTTATGAGTTCAAGTCCCAGATGAGGACTACTGTATAAATGAACAAGCACATTATAATCATGTCTGTCAAAAATGTAAGTTGAAATCATTGTATGTTATTAGTGCTGTGTGTGTAACTAGTTCCACACTGTTTTTGTTTTTTAAGGTAAGATGCCAAAAATAATAATTTCGGACCCGTGTTAATTTCAGATTACACAAAGTTGAGTGACCTAAAAAAGTCTATGGAAGCAGTTAATTAATGGTAATTAGTGTCCTGTGTATTTACACAAATCAGAACGAGTCAACACTAGCAACAGTTAACAGTATATAAACCACCCTTTCCTCCTGTGTGTGTGTCTCTGTCTGTCTGTCTGTCTGTCTGTCTGTCTGTCTGTCTGTCTGTCTGTCTGTCTGTCTGTCTGTCTGTCTGTCTGTCTGTCTGTCTGTCTGTCTGTCTGTCTGTCTGTCTGTCTGTCTGTCTGTCTGTCTGTCTGTCTGTCTGTCTGTCTGTCTGTCTGTCTGTCTGTCTGTGTGTCTCTGTCTGTGTGTCTCTGTCTGTCTGTGTGTCTCTGTCTGTCTGTCTGTGTGTGTGTGTGTGTGTGTGTGTGTGTGTGTGTGTGTGTGTGTGTGTGTGTGTGTGTGTGTGTGTGTGTGTGTGTGTGTGTGTGTGTGTGTGTGTGTGTGTGTGTGTGTGTGTGTGTGTGTGTGTGTGTGTGTGTGTGTTGCAACCCTAACTATGTGATCATTTCACTCTTTACCGCCCTCTTACCGCCCACTTACCGACCTCTCAGCGACCTCTCAGCGACCTTTCACCGACTTCTCAGCGACCCCTTACCGACCTCTCAGTGACCTTTCACCGACCTCTCAGCGACCTCTCAGCGACTTCTCAGTGACCTCTCACCGACCTCTTAGCGACCTTTCACTGATCTCTCAGCGACATCTCAGCGACTTCTCAGCGACATCTCAGCGACTTCTCAGCGACCTCTCAGTGACCTTTCACCGACTGTCACGATCGTTTGAAGCATCCTCGGACCAACGTGGATCTTTATTTATATAAAGTAAGTGAACCACACAACAAAACAATAAAGAAAGAACGAAACGTGACGAAAATGAAGTGCTGACATGCAACTGCACATAAACAATGTCCCACAAAACACAGGTGGAAAAATGCTACCAAAATATGATCTCCAATTAGAGACAACGATTACCAGCTGCCTCTAATTGGGAATCATACAAAATCACCAACATAGAAACTCAAAACTAGAACCCCACATATAAATAACAAACTAGACTAAACCCCCAGTCACGCCCTGACCTACTCCAGCATAGAAAATAAAGGCTCTCCATGGTCAGGACGTGACAGTACCCCAACCCCCACCCCCCCCACCCCCCACCCCACCCAAACAAAGGTGTGGACTCCGGCCACAAAACCTGAAACCAAAAGGGAGGGTTAGGGGGGGTGTCTAGTATCTGTGGCGGCTCTGGTGGGGGACGAAGAACCCGATCATCCCGCGGACGCAGCCATGGACCCAAGCTGAACTCTGTGCTGGACTGGACCTAGATGCCGAGGAAGGCTCCTGCCACGGAGCTGGAGGTTCCGGACTGTGGACTGGGAATCGTTGCCAGAAGCTCTGGACTGGGAATCGTTGCCAGAAGCTCTGGACTGGGAATCGTTGCCAGAAGCTCTGGACTGGGAATCGTTGGCAGAAGCTCTGGACTGGGAATCGTTGCCAGAAGCTCTGGAATGGGAATCGTTGTCAGAAGCTCTGGACTGGGAATCGTTGCCAGAAGCTCTGGACTGGGAATCGTTGCCAGAAGCTCTGGACTGGGAATCGTTGCCAGAAGCTCTGGACTGGGAATCGTTGCCAGAAGCTCTGGACTGGGAATCGTTGCCAGAAGCTCTGGACTGGGAATCGTTGCCAGAAGCTCTGGAATGGGAATCGTTGTCAGAAGTCTGGACTGGGAATCGTTGCCAGAAGCTCTGGACTGGGAATCGTTGCCAGAAGCTCTGGACTGGGAATCGTTGCCAGAAGCTCTGGACTGGGAATCGTTGCCAGAAGCTCTGGACTGGGAATCGTTGCCAGAAGCTCTGGACTGGGAATCGTTGCCAGAAGCTCTGGACTGGGAATCGTTGCCAGAAGCTCTGGAATGGGAATCGTTGTCAGAAGCTCTGGACTGGGAATCGTTGCCAGAAGCTCTGGACTGGGAATCGTTGCCAGAAGCTCTGGACTGGGAATCGTTGCCAGAAGCTCTGGACTGGGAATCGTTGCCAGAAGCTCTGGACTGGGAATCGTTGCCAGAAGCTCTGGACTGGGAATCGTTGCCAGAAGCTCTGGACTGGGAATCGTTGCCAGAAGCTCTGGAATGGGAATCGTTGTCAGAAGCTCTGGACTGGGAATCGTTGCCAGAAACTCTGGACTGGGAATCGTTGCCAGAAGCTCTGGACTGGGAATCGTTGCCAGAAGCTCTGGACTGGGGACCGTTGCCAGACCCTCCCACACACACACACACCCCCCACCCACACACACACACATAAAACACACACATACACGCACACCCACACACACGGACACACACATACACACACACACACATACACACACACATACACACACACCCACCCCCCCCACACACACACACACACATACACACACACACACACACACACACACACACACACACACACACACACACACACACACACACACACACACACACACACACACACACACACACACACACACACACACACACACACACACACACACACACACACACACACACACACACACACACACACACACACACACACACACACACACACACACACACAAACAGACCCTCCCACACACACACACACTCACACCATGGTGTCTCTGCATAACACCATGCTGTCAGAGAGACCTGCGATGATTAGGCCTAATAATGCAGTGTAGTTGTGTTAGTCTGACAGATGGCCTCACTTTGAAGACACCTGACAACACTGGTGACATGTCTGTCGGTGTAGGTTAGTCTCTGCATGCAAGTGTTACTGCACATGTACGTACATCGCATAGCCAACGTGTTTTACTGTAATGATCCTAAAACCTACGTTTTATGCTCATAATATATACTGGCTGTCCGTTGTAACAACATACTCTGTGATTGCACTGTAGCCGACCTGCCTACAGTATACTGCTGCTGTGCCTTCTTCTTAGTCAAACCCACCCATATTAACGTTCATTTAGATTCTGTGAGTTCACTGGTCTCCTCTCTCCCAGGGGACCAAACACACACACACACACACACACACACACACACACACACACACACACACACACACACACACACACACACACACACACACACACACACACACACACACACACACACACACACACACACACACACACACACACACACACACACACACACACACACACACACACACACACACACACACAGCGAACCACCCAGGGAATCTGAGCACGTGTTAAAAATGTACCAGCAACACATTGTCAGATAAATAACCTTTCATCAATATATGTCTTCACTCAGCACACTTCACCTCTTTATTTAAATAGGCAAGTCAGTAAAGAACAAATTCTTATTTACAATGACAGCATACACCGGGCCAAACCCTGGACGACCCTGGGCCTATTGTGCACCGACCCTACGGGAGTCCCACTCGCGGGCCGGTTGTGATACAGCCTGGATTCAAACCAGGGTGTCGGTAGTGACACCCTATATAGTGCACTACTTTTTTACCAATCCCTATGGGCACTGATCAAAAGTAGTGCACTATGTAGGGAATGGGATGCCATTTGGAATACATATCATAGATTCATTAATTGAATGAGTGATTACTGTATTGAATAGTGTTTCCCAACCAGGTGCACTTGGCCTATCCACAAGTGGTACTTGAGAAGACTGAAGGGACCATATGTTAACTGGTAAAATGCACTCGAGGGGGCGGCAGGTAGACTAGTGGTTAGAGCGTTGACCTTACAAGGTCAAAAAAATATGTAATTTTGCCCCTTAACAAGGCAGTTAACCCACTGTTCCTAGGCTGTCATTGTAAAATAAGAATGTGTTCTTAACCAACTTGCCTGGTTAAATAAAGCTTACATTTAAAATACTCTGAGCAAAGCAAAATCACAGTTGGTGATACAGTAACTGAAAATAGTTGGGAACCACTGGAGTACTAGCTGGCACTCACTGCATAACACAAATAGCAATCGAATTAGAGTCTGTGTCCAAATAGCACCGTATCTTCCATAGAGTATTAGCCCTGATCAACAATAGTGCACTACTTAGGGGATGGGACTCCATTTGTGATACAGCCAGTGTATACATTAAAAGTTCAATGCGGTCATTTTAATTCAATATCAAATCATTTCTGGGTAACAATTAACTACCTTCTTGTGATTGTTTTCAATTAAACTTGGTCAAAAAGAAACAAAAAAATAGCTTGTAATCAAAGAGTAGTTTTTCAAGCAGGAATTTTGCTAGGACTGTTTGGAAGTTTGTCTGAGTGGGGAGGGGGAAACTGAACATGTGCTGTTATTGGCAGAGAGTTTTGGAACTGTCTTTCTTATTGGTCTATTCATTAATGAACCATCTTGGGATGTCTCCTGGAAAACCAAAACTCCATTATTCTCATTTTCACAATTTCACAGGATTATTCCAACCTCATAGGGTGGAAATATATATAAAACACAGAAAAATCACAATTTTGACTGCACTGGGCCTTTAACGTGAGTTTAGAGTACAGTAGTAAGAGACAAACAGCAACATATTGGCTTCCAGGATTTGCTTGTCTTTTAGGAGAGTAGTTTATAGCTGGATTACCAAGAGTCGTCGGGGGGGGGGGGATTGTAACCCTTAAAGAGAAGCTGTAATTCTAAACGTCTAACCATCACATTCTAAGGACAGCTTCACAATAGCACTTCAGAGGAGAGATGTTGGAGGGGGGTGTAGAGGGAGGGGCGTGCGTGTGTGAGTGATTCACTGTGTGTGAGGGCCTGTGTGTGCGCGTGTGCGTGCGCGTGTGTGTGTGTGTGTGTGTGTGTGTGTGTGTGTGTGTGTGTGTGTGTGTGTGTGTGTGTGTGTGTGTGTGTGTGTGTGTGTGTGTGTGTGTGTGTGTGTGTGTGTGTGTGTGTGTGTGTGTGTGTGTGTGTGTGTGTGTGTGTGTGTGTGTGTGGCAGTGACGTGATTGATAAGACATGCAGGGAGAACAAGAGAAGATTTCTAGTCAATCGCCTCGTGTGAATAACCTTCACATGTAAAACCGGCTTTACTGTGTACAACAACATTCACAACAAACAAAGGTCGTTAAAAATAATGTATGTTTTGTGTCTTGAATCAAGGGATAAAGAAAAGCCATCGAAGTCATTTAGCAGCCTACAGGTAACTGCCAAAGTAAAGGAAACGCTTCAGTAAATGAGGGATACAAAGTATATTGAAAAGCAGATGCTTCCACAGAGGTGCAGTTCCTGAGTTAATTAAGCAATGAACATCCCATCATGCTTAGGGTCATGTATAAAAATGCCCAGGTGCCCATTATTTTGGCTATCATGACTAGAAGAGATCTCAGTGACTTTGAAAAAGGGGTCTCAAAGGAGCATAGGGAGTTTAAAGGGTGTGTGTGTGTGTGTGTGTGTGTGTGTGTGTGTGTGTGTGTGTGTGTGTGTGTGTGTGTGTGTGTGTGTGTGTGTGTGTGTGTGTGTGTGTGTGTGTGTGTGTGTGTGTGTGTGTGTGTGTGTGTGTGTGTGTGTGTGTGTGTGAGTTCCAGAGTTCCAGACACTTCTAGAATCTATACCAAGGTGCATTGGCAGTTACCTGTACATACTAGGAAATTATAATTATAATTAATAGTGTACGTTTTAAACCCTTGAATCTGAATCTCCTTGACACAGACTCACTTTTACTCTCTACCCCCCCCCACTTTCTCCCTCCTCTCTTTCTCTCTCCCTCTCTCTGACTCTCTCTCCACAGGTGCAGGGACTGGAGAAGCAGGTGGCCAAGAACTACCCAGGACTAGACCTGGGTCCAGCAGGCTCAGTGATGAAGACCACATATGGCATAGGGGGTAGAGCCTTGGGCACCGGAGGAGGGAGCGCAGGGGGAGTTAAACCACCCTACCAAACAACCTCCCGCATCTTCTCGCCAGGCATGGACGGGGTCGGCAACCCGCCCATGAAGCCCCCTCTGAAAAGTCCCACCTATAGCTTCCTCAACCCTTACGACTGGGCAAAGAATCAGTCTCTTCTCCTGGACCAGACAGGCTATCGTAACAAACGCAAACCATCACTGAAGACAGCTCAGAAGACCAAGAAGATCTTTGGCTGGGGAGATTTCTACTTCAACGTGAAAACCATGAAGTTCAGCCTCTTGGTCACCGGGAAGATCGTGGACCACATCAACGGCACGTTCACCGTCTACTTCCGCCACAACTCGTCCAGTCTCGGTAACGTCTCCGTGAGTATCGTCCCTCCAACTAAAATAGTGGAGTTCGAGGTTCTCCAGCACCATCAACCGGGCCTCCACGCCCAGCTCCACCCTGAGCTTCACACCCAGATCACTCAACAACAGACCCCGCACCAGTCCACCTTCGACCCCAAGGAGGTAAAGACCTTCAACTGCCGGGTGGAGTACGAGAAGACTAACCGCTCCAAGAAACCCAAGCCCTGC
>NC_060190.1:72285934-72308434 GCF_021184085.1 Oncorhynchus gorbuscha | reverse complement strand
AAGGCATGGCGTTACGCCATACAAGCATGGCGTTACAAGCGCCATGCTCTACCAACTGAGCTACAGAAGGACCTGATGTGAATATGTTTCACGATTTGACAGTAGTTGATTGATAAAATGTTTGTGGACTTTGATGGCTACAGTGTTTGGGATCCTTTCAGAGGGAGTTTTTATTGCACAAATTACAAACGTTCTTTACAAACTTCAAGCATTATCCTAGACAGGGCAGTAATCTGAAAGCTCAAAGTGCAAAATACAGCTTTTCTGCAAGAACAGTCGACAAATATTAACCCTTCTCAAGGTAGTACTTCTTAATTGCACCAGTCAGCTAATAAGGAACCTAGTAGTGTGATGTTTATTATGTAAGTATCAAGATAGTATTTCTGTCTGCATGGGGCTAATACATCAAACTGTCACAACACTTTCAATGGCCAGTCTATGTATTCACCTGGTCTCACTCTTCAAACAAACATGCAACAGGTTTGTGTATCAGAGGCAAAGTTATTGATCTGTTAGCATCCAGGATTGGAGCCTAGACATATCACCTTTTGTGTAAATGGGCTATGTGATGGTTATCCTAATCTCAGTACCCAGATCCAAATAGAGGTTGTCATGAGACTAAAGGCTACGTGATGGGTTAGGGAGGCCATTTCACACTGAGCGAGCCGAACACTCGTGAAGTGGCAACCTTCTCAACGTGGATTAGACAAGGAAGTGAGAGTCTGTTGTGCAGACAAACTAATGTAGAGCAGTTGGTGCAATGCGGCTCTTTGGGTTAATGTTTCCTATTAAGATGACTGAATGGCTTCCATGCTTCTCCTATTGTGCTAATCAGTTATGAATGCATCCTAATGCAATTTCAAAGATCTCACGAGTTGCAGTCTGTATGGTGGCGTGCACCCATGTGGAAATAAGGAGGTGGCCTTAATCACTTTACTGAGGTTTTTAGGTCCAAGGCCTATCATCTCTGAACTACTTACTGTCTGTAATCATATATCTGCCTCCTGGGCTTTCATTTAGCGCGAGTGGCTGTTTTAACTTCAGTAAAGTAGGCCTACCACAAAGTAGTGAATTAGTTATACATATGTGGCACTTGAGGAAGACTTGTCTTGAAGTTTAAATGCAATTCAAAACTGCTCACAGCAGATGTTTTTTTTTGTTGTTGAAAATCAGTGAAATTGCCATATAGTCTACACATAACTAGACTACATTATGCGACATGGCTAGTTTCAACGTGTTTTGGAGTCTGGCCTGTCTGCATTGTTTCTTCATGGCTATAATGTAATTTATCAATCTGCTTCTATAAAGAGCCCCTTGTACTATTGAGCCTTTATTTAACCTTTATTTAACCAGGCAAGTCAGTTAAGAACATTCTTATTTACAATGACGGCCTAGGAACAGTGGGTTAACTGGCCTAGGAACAGTGGGTTAACTGGCCTAGGAACAGTGGGTTAACTGGCCTAGGAACAGTGGGTTAACTGGCCTAGGAACAGTGGGTTAACTGGCCTAGGAACAGTGGGTAAACTGGTCTAGGAACAGTGGGTAAACTGGTCTAGGAACAGTGGGTAAACTGGTCTAGGAACAGTGGGTAAACTGGTCTAGGAACAGTGGGTAAACTGGTCTAGGAACAGTGGGTAAACTGGTCTAGGAACAGTGGGTAAACTGGTCTAGGAACAGTGGGTAAACTGGTCTAGGAACAGTGGGTAAACTGGTCTAGGAACAGTGGGTATTAGACTGTAGTTATTTTGAGGATCGTGGTTTTCATTGTGTTTGGAATGGGCTGGATTTTAAAATCTGTGGTTGTTTGTAGAATCCTTGACTTGCTTGTTGGCTTTGAGTGGCTATAGCCTACATGTGTTACGCTTTCAATTTGAATAAGAAGTATGAACTTACGAGTGAATGTTAGAGGTCTTAGCCTTATTAGCTCTCGGGGGGGGGGGGGGGTCTCCCGAGTGACACAGCGGTCTAAGGCACTACATCTCAGTGCTCGAGGTGTCACTACAGACCCTGGTTTGATTCCATGTTGTAGCACAACCGGCCGTGATTTGGAGTCCCATAGTGCGGCGCACAATTGGCCCAGCGTCGTCCGGGGTTTGGCCGGGGTAGGCCGTCATTGTAAATAAGAATTTGTTCTTAACTGACTTGCCTAGTTAAATAAAGGCTAAATAAATAAATAATGGCATTTTAAATAAAATTGGGGAAAAAATACATTTACTTGAGCAAAGACTGTTCCTCGGTGAGACAGGAGTGCCAGAATTCCAATTTGTTCTTAACTGACTTGCCTAGTTAAATAAAGGTTAAATAAATAATGGCATTTTAAAGATTTTTTTATTTATTACATTTACTTGAGCAAAGACAGTGAGACAGGAGTGCCTGAATTCCAATCTGGTATCTAGGGAAACGGACACTCACTTTCCGGTGAGCCCTAACCTTAAAGTTCTGTGTTGGGCTTCAGTGACTGAAAAAAACACTCCTTTACCAGTATGGTTTCTGCATATTTGAGACATAATGTGTGAGGAAAAGCCAGTATTTTCTAAAGACGTTGTAATATAATACAATGCCCTGAAACCACCAGATACACAACACAAGTGTTTCATTGTGATGGCCTTTATTTCTCTTTTTGAAGCACTGTGGTAGTTTTTCTGATCTGTTTTCTGAAGAGGCAAAGTCATTTTGAGATCTGTATTTATTAAACAACTTTAAAGCAGTTGTTTAAAAAGGCATTTGGCAAGAATTCTGTGTTGCTGCCAATCAACCAGCACCTGATTTTTTAAAAATAAAAAATACCGCATGCATAATGTAGTAGCCTCTCTAAAACTCACCAATGACAAACCAGCATTCGCATCACTGTTGCTTACGTTTTGAAAAACAGAAGTGTTTGCACAGATACAAGTTAAGCAGCAGACGGGATCCAGTTTGTCTAGCCTAGGCTTACATGTAAACATTGGATGTGGAGAAGGTAACAGATGTGTTCCTTGAACTGCCCTCTCAACTGTCAGTGGCCTATAACAAGGGGTTAACGTCGTTGTGATGTTTTGGAGGCTTTGTACCGCTAGACTGAAGCCCCGCTGATTGTTCCTGTGACGCCCGCCTCTGTCTCCAGCCAGACGTCAACCCACTTCACCCTGGCCAGTTTTCTCCTTGTTTCCTCCATTGGCTCTGTCCGTCTTGTCATCCCAGCTGAATCAGGGGTCAATTTGTAACGGCAGTTCTCCTATTAGTCAGAGACGGGAAGAGAGGCAGCGGCTGTTCTCCTGACTGATACTTCTGCCCTGTTTTACACCCCTCTCTTGCCCTCGTCTCCTCCTCACTCGCTCTTTTCTCTGTCACCCGTGTGACAAGGCTGATTGTAGTTTCACACCAGGCCTGATGGACAGCAGTCATCTGGAAAATGGACTCTTCTTCAACGACACAGAGGAAGATGACAGAAATAATCAGTTAAAATGGAATGATAGTTGGGAATTTCTTTTCTTTGTTTCTTTCTTTTAGCAGCCAAAAAGGATAGTAGCAGGCCGGGCGTAGAGGCCGGTCAGACAGGAAATGACAAAACAATGCATCCTCAACCTCGTGACCATGTGTGATGCCTCAGTACCTCCCTACTAGAACATAGTAGACAACCTGCTGATCTCATGTACGCTTGTCGTCACTACTAGTTTCTCATCCAGTCCACCTTCAAAAGACATTCATCTGTTGTCTAAATATAGTGCTGCCAACAACTGTGACAGATCTGGTCCTTAGCATCTACACATCCTCTCACTGCTTCTCTAGGATCAATTAATCATGCTGTTTTTTAAATTAATACAGTGTAATGATGTGGGGGGTGCAGCAGGCAGAGCAGGCCTCGGGGAGGAGGAGTGTCATCTGTTTAGAGGAGACTGCTGCCCAGGCTAGACTGAGGTGGGAGTAGGGCTGGGGCGATTAGTTTGTTTTAGCACGATATGGAAAATGCCTGTATCGGAAGAATCGAGGTTTTGTTATAATGTTGCATTTGTAAAACGTTACAACATCTCACTGTCTCTTCTGTCAGCCCAATGTCCAATTTTGTCCCAGTTGCGTGACAACACGTGCACAGAGGTTATGTTATCCACCAATCACAACCCTAGACAGCCTTTCACAAATTGTAACCGCCCCCGGAGAAGTGTAGCGCTGGTAAGAGTTCCACCAACATGGAAAGTGAGGACGCCGGCTCAGCCTCTCGCGAGGACGCCGGCTCAGCCTCTCGCGAGGACGCCGGCTCAGCCTCTCGCGAGGCGCCGCGAGGACGAAATCATCCACGGAAAGGGCAGCAATGTTTTTTCAGTAATATGGAAGTGGTTCGGGTTTAACCGGTCTGATGTTCAGCAAACGAATGTACTGTGCAAAATGTCTCGAAAGACGATTGCTATGAAAAGCAGCAGCAGCACAACCAAGAAAAGTTTGCGGTGGAAGGAGCTCTATTACATAGCGAAATATATGGTCCTGCTGCGATTATACACTGCCACCCGCGAAGAGTCGCAGAGAAGCTGGCTAGTGTTTTATTTTTCCACCACAGCCAATCTGTGGTCGAGCAGAACTTCAGAGCCGTACCTACGTTTGACAGTCCACTACGTAAATGAATCGTGGAAGATGATCATACGGGTGAAGTAATAGCCCAGGGTCTGAGGCTCTCTGGCATCGTGGAAGATGATCGTACGGGTGAAGTAATAGCCCAGGGTCTCAGAGGCTCTCTGGCATCGTGGAAGATGAGTGAAGACCGACAGGTGTGCGTGAGCAACATGGTAACAGCATTACGCTCGGACAACTGGACCCGCCTGCAGTGGCTTCACCTCGCCATCGGTAAGTGTGACATTGGATAATTTTTAAAGTGCGTTCTCTAAAAAGTTGTGTTCGGGCCAGCTGTAGGTTGTGTTAGTAGTTGTCGTTTTACCAATCCAATAGCAAAGAACCACAGGCTGTTTTCTAGTTTATAACACATTAAATTTAATACATTTTCAGTCAAAATGATTACACATTCAAACAGCTTGTGGTGTATCATTCCTAAACAATAGAATAGACTTGTGGGAGGGGGAGATGAGGTGTCGTTGGTTTGACAGGTCAACTGAATACTGTACTTGTCACATTATTTAAAATGCTGCCTTTCTTAGAATCCTTTCTTCATTATTTTCAGAGACTGGTGTGAAAGACCCACGAGTTCTCACCGTGCCTTTGGCTTGTGCAAGAAGGTGGTCAGCACCTTTCCCTTCAGTTGGAACAAGAGGAGAGACTTGTCTGGAGCACAGGCTGAGCTCAGTCTACCAGCTCACCACTCCCCAACCATGTGGGGGTCAAGACAGAAAATGATAGAACAAATCCTGGAACAAGAAAAGGCCATAGCCCGAGTCCTGGGCTCAGAAGAAAAGCAGGCACCTGGTGCCCAACTGTCAGGGTATCAATGTGTTGGAGTCGGTGAACAAAGCCATGGGCCCACTACGGGAATTCACTGACGCGCTGTCTTTGGGTGAACTACGTTAGCGTCTCCTACCTCCTGCCTGTGAAAAACCTGTTCAACCGCAGCCTCCTGCAGCCAGAGGCAGGTGAGGACACGCTCGCAAAGAAAATCAACAGTGCCCCCACTACAGTATCTCAACTATAAGTACGAAGATCCTGCCACAGTGGAACACCTTGATATGTCCGCGCTGGTGGATCCCCGGGTTCAGGACCACATGTATAGCAGATGACGACAAGATGGAGAGCATCAAACAAACATCTGTTTTTAGAGCGGAGGTCTCTGCTAGCTGAGGAAAGCACACGTCACCCTGGGCACAACTGTGAGCCACAGAAAGTGAACTGGTGTCTAAGAAAGGCAAGAAAACACTGGCAAAGCTTCGTCAAGAAGACTGCACTGTCTGGCCCAGAGTCGGAGGAGGACGACATCAAAACTGAGTTGTCAAGTTACTTGTTGTCAGTGCTTTTAGACCCCTGACACAAAGATCCACTTGGGTGGTGAAGGCTCCATGAGGCCTACATCTCAAGACTGAGTTAGCTTGCTTAAAAAAAAGTACCAGTGTATTCCTGCTACAACTGCCCCTTCGGAGAGGGTCTTTAGCACAGCTGGGAACATTGTGACATGTCACAGGGCCTAAAGCCAGAGTCAGTAGACGGGCGTGTTCCTCGCCAGGGCCTAAAGCCAGAGTCAGTAGACGGGCGTGTTCCTCGCCAGGGCCTAAAGCCAGAGTCAGTAGACGGGCGTGTTCCTCGCCAGGGCCTAAAGCCAGAGTCAGTAGACGGGCGTGTTCCTCGCCAGCCAGAGTCCTAGGGCCTAAAGCCAGAGTCAGTAGACGGGCGTGTTCCTCGCCAGGGCCTAAAGCCAGAGTCAGTAGACGGGCGCGTGTTCCTCGCCAGGGCCTAAAGCCAGAGTCAGTAGACGGGCGCGTGTTCCTCGCCAGGGCCTAAAGCCAGAGTCAGTAGACGGGCGCGTGTTCCTCGCCAGGGCCTAAAGCCAGAGTCAGTAGACGGGCGCGTGTTCCTCGCCAGGGCCTAAAGCCAGAGTCAGTAGACGGGCGCGTGTTCCTCGCCAGGGCCTAAAGCCAGAGTCAGTAGACGGGCGCGTGTTCCTCGCCAGGGCCTAAAGCCAGAGTCAGTAGACGGGCGCGTGTTCCTCGCCAGGGCCTAAAGCCAGAGTCAGTAGACCAGTGTTCCTCGCCAGGGCCTAAAGCCAGAGTCAGTAGACGGGCGCGTAGGGCCTAAGCCAGAGTCAGTAGACGGGCGCGTGTTCCTCGCCAGGGCCTAAAGCCAGAGTCAGTAGACGGGCGCGTGTTCCTCGCCAGGGCCTAAAGCCAGAGTCAGTAGACGGGCGCGTGTTCCTCGCCAGGGCCTAAAGCCAGAGTCAGTAGACGGGCGCGTGTTCGCCAGGGCCTAAAGCCAGAGTCAGTAGACGGGCGCGTGTTCCTCGCCAGGGCCTAAAGCCAGAGTCAGTAGACGGGCGCGTGTTCCTCGCCAGGGCCTAAAGCCAGAGTCAGGCCTAGGGCCTAAGCCAGAGTCAGTAGACGGGCGCGTGTTCCTCGCCAGGGCCTAAAGCCAGAGTCAGTAGACGGGCGCGTGTTCCTCGCCAGGGCCTAAAGCCAGAGTCAGTAGACGGGCGCGTGTTCCTCGCCAGGGCCTAAAGCCAGAGTCAGTAGACGGGCGCGTGTTCCTCGCCAGGGCCTAAAGCCAGAGTCAGTAGACGGGCGCGTGTTCCTCGCCAGGGCCTAAAGCCAGAGTCAGTAGACGGGCGCGTGTTCCTCGCCAGGGCCTAAAGCCAGAGTCAGTAGACGGGCGCGTGTTCCTCGCCAGGGCCTAAAGCCAGAGTCAGTAGACCAGGGCCTAGCCAGAGTCAGTAGACGGGCGCGTGTTCCTCGCCAGGGCCTAAAGCCAGAAGTAGCCAGAAAGCCAGAGTCAGTAGACGGGCGCGTGTTCCTCGCCAGGGCCTAAAGCCAGAGTCAGTAGACGGGCGCGTGTTCCTCGCCAGGGCCTAAAGCCAGAGTCAGTAGACGGGCGCGTGTTCCTCGCCAGGGCCTAAAGCCAGAGTCAGTAGACGGGCGCGTGTTCCTCGCCAGGGCCTAAAGCCAGAGTCAGTAGACGGGCGCGTGTTCCTCGCCAGGGCCTAAAGCCAGAGTCAGTAGACGGGCGCGTGTTCCTCGCCAGGGCCTAAAGCCAGAGTCAGTAGACGGGCGCGTGTTCCTCGCCAGGCCTAAAGCCAGAGTCAGTAGACGGGCGCGTGTTCCTCGCCAGGGCCTAAAGCCAGAGTCAGTAGACGGGCGCGTGTTCCTCGCCAGGGCCTAAAGCCAGAGTCAGTAGACGGGCGCGTGTTCCTCGCCAGGGCCTAAAGCCAGAGTCAGTAGACGGGCGCGTGTTCCTCGCCAGGGCCTAAAGCCAGAGTCAGTAGACGGGCGCGTGTTCCTCTCCAGAAACTTGTGAAGAACAAAGTAAAGGACAATATTTTGTTTGACAGAATTTTATAATTTGATTTATTATTGTGCAAGTTCTTCTTAGGGATACCTTTTTTTCATTATTTTTTAATTGATTTGCATACAATGATGACAGCCTGGCACAGTGTTGCTCATTTGTTTTGCAGAAATAGGCCTTGAGGCATTGTGTATATATTTTTTACAATTTTTATAAAGAAAATTCAATGAAGAATTATGTCTTGGCCTTTTGTAATTTGTTCAGGGAAATTGAGATCGTGAATCGTCCAAATCTTTGAATTTTTTTTGGGTGTTATCGCCCAGCCCTGGTGGGAGGGGGACAGAGGAGACTATCGCCCAGCCCTGGTGGGAGGGGGACAGAGGAGACTATCGCCCAGCCCTGGGTGTGAGGGGGACAGAGGAGACTATCGCCCAGCCCTGGGTGTGGTGGGGGACAGAGGAGACTATCGCCCAGCCCTGGGTGTGAGGGGGACAGAGGAGACTATCGCCCAGCCCTGGGTGGGAGGGGGACAGAGGAGCCTGCTTCCCAGGCCAGCCCTGGGTGGGAGGGGGACAGAGGAGCCTGCTTCCCAGGCCAGCCCTGGGTGGGAGGGGGACAGAGGAGGGGGACAGAGGAGCCTGCTTCCCAGGCCAGCCCTGGGTGGGAGGGGGACAGAGGAGCCTGCTTCCCAGGCCAGCCCTGGGTGGGAGGGGGACAGAGGAGCCTGCTTCCCAGGCCAGCCCTGGGTGGGAGGGGACAGAGGCCTGCTTCCCAGGCCAGCCCTGGGTGGGAGGGGACAGGGCCAGCCCTGGGTGGGAGGGGGACAGAGGAGCCTGCTTCCCAGGCCAGCCCTGGGTGGGACAGAGGAGCCTGCTTCCCAGGCCAGCCCTGGGTGGGAGGGGGACAGAGGAGCCTGCTTCCCAGGCCAGCCCTGGGTGGGAGGGGGACAGAGGAGCCTGCTTCCCAGGCCAGCCCTGGGTGGGAGGGGGACAGAGGAGCCTGCTTCCCAGGCCAGCCCTGGGTGGGAGGGGGACAGAGGAGCCTGCTTCCCAGGCCAGCCCTGGGTGGGAGGGGGAGAGGAGCCTGAGGCCAGCCCTGGGTGGGAGGACAGAGGAGCCTGCTTCCCAGGCCAGCCCTGGGTGGGAGGCGGACAGAAGCCCTGGGTGGGAGGCCAGGGCCAGCCCTGGGTGGGATGCAGCCCTGGGTGGGAGGCGGACAGAGGAGCCTGCTTCCCAGGCCAGCCTGCTTCCCAGGCCAGCCCTGGGTGGGAGGCGGACAGAGGAGCCTGCTTCCCAGGCCAGCCCTGGGTGGGAGGCGGACAGAGGAGCCTGCTTCCCAGGCCAGCCCTGGGTGGGAGGCGGACAGAGGAGCCTGCTTCCCAGGCCAGCCCTGGGTGGGAGGCCTTCCCAGGCCAGCCCTGGGTGGGAGGGGGACAGAGGAGCCTGCTTCCCAGGCCAGCCCTGGGTGGGAGGGGGACAGAGGAGAGCTTGATGGGAGTGTGAGTATAAGGAGCTAATAAAAAGGATGCAGTGCCACTCTGTTTTGCATCCTACAGTGACACCAGTGCAGAAAGGAGGGGATGCCCTCAGCGCAGACAGATGGACACCTCCGTCTGCTCTCTGCTGTAAGCAACCCTGTGTGGGTGTATGTGCCAGCGTGTGTGTAGACGGCAAAGGACAGGTCCCGTCAGTACTTAATGACCCATGTGATTTCTGTGTGTGTGGAACATGTCCCCTGAGGGAGCAGGCGGGTGGACCTGAGCTGTCTCCTTAGGACTCCTCACCCCCCCTCTCCCTCGGGTGGACCTTAGCTGTCTTCCTCCTCACACACTCTGAGTGGCCCGCAGGCTGACAGAAGGCCAGGAGAGTTGGGTTTCACCATCACCCATTTAATGTGCCAACCTGGGAGGAGAGGATGGGGCCCTAGATATGCTTCCTCATCAGCACCACAGGAGCTCCAGGGGAAGTAACTGCAGGCCTGCCAGGCAGCTCCTGGAAGAGCTCGTACATGTTTTTTTTTTAGAGGAAGCAGCCACAGCAGCTCGTGAAGGTGAACGATCTGTGATAAAGATTTAATGTTGTAGGCTAATAGATGTGTGTAAATAACCTGTCATTAGAATGAGTGTGTTCCTATGTTCTGGAGATAGTTGTGTGAAAAATGGCCTGTGGTATTTATGACTTTGCAGTGTGCACAATAATCTGTGACCTATTTTTCAAGGGATGAATTCTACTTGTTTTGACAAATATTTTCTCTTTCAGAAGTGCAGTGTTTAAAAAATAAAAATAAACTGTTTTTGTGACTCAGGAGATGGACACACACACACACCAGACAGTATATAACCCGTATGTACAGTCATCCTGGTCACAATCATTTGTGTTAATTGTATTTTAATAGCACTATTAAAGTGAAGTTACACATCACCCTGCAGTACACCGGAGACTGGCTCGGTAGGGGGTCTGGGGAAATAGAAGACCATCATTAGGCCAGTCCTGCTGTTTAATAAAAGGTGGTGAGCTATTTAATTTGCATGTACCCACACTGTCCTGCAGCTAGCTGTGTGGAGAACTAGTCAGGCAGAGAACTAGGCTGCTAGCTGAGATTAGATAAGAGGAAGTGCTGTGCAGAGGTCCTGCTGTTTCTGCTCTGTGCTGGCTCTTCAAAGCAGCTAGCTAGCTCCCTTCCCTAAGTACAGCTGATAGAGGCATACAACCATGCTGATTATTATCACTCAAACACCAAGCTAACTCTAAATTATATTAGTTACATATTGGAGTGCATAAGTGGGAGATATCGTGTTAAAAATAGAATTATGTGTGCCTTCATGTGTCTAGATGTATTAATCGTTAAAGAGACATTGACAACAAAGTAGGCTACTGTACAATTTTAAATAAATCTTATCTTATCCTATCTTCTGAAACCATTCTGGTTGTGTCGTACGTGTCTCTGACACTCCTACTGTAGGTCCAACACTACTGATTTGAGGAAGATACATTTTACAGTCTTAACAGCTAAGATATACGGTTAGTTAACAGCCGAGAGCTGTTATTGGGAACTGCAGACTACGCCAGGAGTTGCCATTTCTGGGGGGAAATTAGAGTTGTGAGAAACCTGGCTGAAAATCGAGAAATTTGCAACCCTAACACCATTCATTGTCCTTTTCTTTTTTTATAATGACCTTTGTCCTTCTGTAGCTCAGTTGGTAGAGCATGGCGCTTGTAACGCCAGGGTAGTGGGTTCGATCCCCGGGACCACCCATACGTAGAATGTATGCACACATGACTGTAAGTCGCTTTGGATAAAAGCGTCCGCTAAATGGCATATATTATTATATTATATTACATAACACCATTCGGATACTATGACTCTGCCCCTCAGTGCCTGGCAGCAGCACCATGGAAGCATAGGCTTTGCGAACATTGCTTGGATAGCTATTTTCCACGAGGGAGAACTGCCCCAATGAAGTCTCGTGATTTTAATAGCATAAATTCTAACGGCACGAAGTAAATGGACCGTCGTGGTGCCTCTGAGTCCGCTCCCTCCCAATGAGTCAGACAGCATACTTCCTCACTACAGACTAGATCTGCTCTATCAAGTACAGATGGAGCTAAAGCGAAAATAACTTATTTTCTGTAAATAACAGTCATGGAAGCCTGGGACCTGAATAAAACTGAACAGCCACATCCAAGGGATATAGTAGCTCGAACCTACTCATCGCAGATCTGGTAGGACAAAAAAGCTTGACTGGCCAATTTGATTGTTTCCCTCTGTGCTCATCATGCTCTACTGTAGGTGTCAGGGTGACATGTTGTGTAGAACAGTATAGATCCTGGTGTATCCCAAACAGATCAAATGAAAATGTCAGCTATTGTAATTTCTAGGAACATTAAAATAGTTAGTTTGGATTAATCCGTTACAGTGCCTTCAGGAAGTATTCACACCTTGACGTTTTCCACATTTTGTTGTTAGACTGATTTTCTTTGTTGTTAAATGGACTGAATAAAATGTATCCCCCATTTACAGAAAATGCGCCATAATGACAAAGTGAAAACATGTTTTTTGACATTTCTTTACTATTTAATTTTTTTTTTTTTTTGTGAAATACAGAAATATCTGATGTATTCACACCCCTGAGTCAATACTTTGTAAAAGCACCTTTTGGCAGCAAAACAGATGTCTTTCTGGGTAAGTCCAAGACCTTTGCACACCTGGATTGTGAGACTTTTTAAAAGAATGATTTTCAAATATGTTCAAGCTCTGTGTAATTGTTTGTCAGTCATTGCTAGACAACCATTTTCATGTCTTGCCAAGGAATTTCAAGTCAGAACTGTACTTTGGCCACTCGGGGACATTCATTGCCTTCATGGCAAGCAACTCCTGTGTGGATTTGGCCTTGTGTTTTAGGTTATTGTCCTGCTGAAAGGTGAATTCATCTCCCAGTGTCTGGTGGAAAGCAGACTGAACCAGGATTTCCTCTAGGACTTTTGCCTGTCCTTAGTGCCATTCTGTTTATTTTTTATCCTGGAAAAATTCCCCAGTCCTTAACGATTACAAGCAATACCCATAACATGATACAGCCACCACTATGCTAGAAACTATGGAGAGTGGTACTCAGTAATGTGTTGTATTGGATTTGCCACAAACATAACACTATTCAGGTCAAAAAGTTCATTGATTTTGTTTTTCAGTATTAGTTTAGTGCCTTGTTGCAATCAGGATGCATGTTTAGGATTTAAATTCCTTACAGGATTCTTTTCACTCTGTCAGTTAGGTTAGTATTGTGGATTAACTGCAATGTTGTTGATCCATCCTCAGTTTTATCCTATCACAGCGATTAAACTCAAACTGTTTTAAAGTCACCATTGGCTTTATGAAATCCCTGAGCAGTTTCCTTCCTCACCAGCAACTGCGTTAGGAAAGACACCTGTATCTTTGTAGTGACTGGGTGTATTGATACACCATCTAGTGTAATTAATAACTTCACCATGCTCAAAGGGATGTTCAATGTCTGTTTTTTAATAAAAAAATGTACCAATATGTGCCCTCTGGGGCATTGGTGAAACTCCCTGGTCTTTGTGGTTGAATCGGTTTTGAAATTCACTGCTTGACTGAGGGACCTTTACAATTATCTGTATGTGTGGGGTACAGGGAGGGGGTACAGGGAGGGGGTACAGGGATGAGGTACAGGGATGAGGTAGTCATTCAAAAATAATGTTCAACATTGCACACAGTGAGTCCATGCAAGTTAAGTGATTTGTTAAGCAAATGTTTACGCCTGAACTTATTTAGGTTTGCCATAACAAAGGGGTTGAATACATATTGACCTAAGATATTTCAGCTTTTCATTTAATTCATTAATTTAAATGTTTTAAATTAATTATTGTGTGTCGGCCGGTTACAAAATTCGTGCCGTAACACATTTGAAAAAAAAATCTAAGGGTTTGAATAGTTTCTGAAGGCACTTTGATCTACTTTTGAGAAGCAGCTTGCTAGCTATAGTTTGCTAGTTCGCTACCACGCCAATTTCAAGCATCTAAACTAATATCTGACGAACTCTGAAATATAAAGTTATTTCAGAATGAAAGTTACCTGGTTGGTGCATTATGCTTTGACATCGTTAGCTATCCCTAGTTTGTCACTTACTGCATCTGCATGCATGTTGCATTATTTTTCTTGGTGCGTTCGTTCTAAGTAGTATAATCTAATCTGTTCAAAACCATGGTAGGTCATTTTTTGTTTTTTGACAAACAATATATGCCATTTAGCAGACGCTTTTATCCAAAGCGACTTACAGTCATGTGTGCATACATTCTACGTATGGGTGGTCCCGGGGATCGAACCCACTACCCTGGCGTTACAAGCGCCATGCTCTACCAACTGAGCTACAGAAGGACAAAGAGAAATGGCTGTATTCATATGGTTGTTGAAATGCACAGATTGCTTTATATGTCCTCTCAACAAAAGAAAACGACCGGTAGTTTGAAAACTTGGCAGCATATTTTTCTGCCGTGCTGCTTTGTTGACATCTCCAACCACCCCTCACCGGGTATTCAGACAATAAGTGGCCTCTAATGCTACCGTTGTCTTAACCAATGGGATTTGTAGATCAGACGTGTGTTCTTGTGAAATTGCCATTTATTTTTTGCATGTTAACACCACCTCTGTTTCTAATCTTTTCTTCTTTTGTTGTGAACACAACCCGGATATTTTTTTTTTTTAATCATGGATCCATAAATGACCTGTTCCCCTGTCTGTGTTTTTCCCTACCAGCCATTGTGCCTGCGTTCCCCGGTGGCCCTGAGCAGCATTGGGGCGAGGAGGAGCCAGCATGCGGCTACCCGTAGTGTGGAACAGGAGGCCCCGTGGACTGGGCAGGACAGTCTGGCCCAGGACGACCCGGAGATGTGGAACTTGCTGCGGAAAGAGAAGGACAGGCAGTGTCGGGGACTGGAGCTCATTGCCTCTGAGGTGAGTGTGACTGGCTGTTTGACTGGCTAGCTATCTGTCTTTCTGGTTGGCTGTCAGAAGAGGAGGACTGGAGCTCATTGCCTCTGAGGTGAGTGTGTGACTGGCTGTGTGACTGGCTGTTTGACTGGCTAGCTATCGGTCTTTCTGGTTGGCTGTCAGAAGAGGAGGACTGGAGCTCATTGCCTCTGAGGTGAGTGTATGACTGGCTGTGTGACTGGCTGTTTGACTGGCTAGCTATCTGTCTTTCTGGTTGGCTGTCAGAAGAGGAGGACTGGAGCTCATTGCCTCTGAGGTGTGTGTGTGACTGGCTGTTTGGCTGGCTAGCTAGCTATCTGTCTTTCTGGTTGGCTGGCTCGCTATCTGTCTTTCTGGTTGGCTGGCTCGCTATCTGTCTTTCTGGTTGGCTGGCTCGCTATCTGTCTTTCTGGTTGGCTGTCAGAAAGAGGAGGCCTGTAGCTCATGGTCAGCTGTATGTTAGTCAGTCTATCTATTATGGTCAGTTGAGAAAGAAGCAGTTTGACAGGCCCAGAGTCACACTAAGGATGTGCATCTCTCCTTTAATGAAAAATCTAGATATATGGGATACGATACAACAATACTTTTTCGGTTCAATGTTTTTGCATGAACACATTCATTGTTTACAAATATCTGCTGCTGATGGAGATCTGGGCCTCTGGGCCTCTGGGCTGGATCTGCCTGAGGTTCCTCCTCTGAGCTGAGTGGCCCTCTGTTAGTGTGTGGACGGGGGGTTCAATGTGGGGTGTGCCTAAGATTAGCACTATCAGATTAGGAGTGGGGGCAATTGCTGCTCTTTGTATCTGAAATCACCATAACATGTTTTGAGTTAGTTCTATGTCAGTATGTGTCGTTAGCATTGCATTCAGATTGCATTTCCAAGTATAATGTGAGGAGTGGGGTGCTTTCTCAGTGTGGCACACACAGCAGAAATGTGTACGCTGTTACCTGAGCTGTTATCTCACATCTCCTTCTCCAGTGGAGGTGAAGTCTGAGCGGTATTAGCATACAACCCTGTAGGGAGGCCCGCGTGACGCGGTCTGAAACCTGACAGGCACTGTGATAATCTGAGCTGAAGAGTCAAGATGCCACACTGAGGTGTCTATCCCCTGTCACCCTCCTCTCCCTGACACTGTCAGAAGTGGTTACAGACAGTCCCTTCCCTCTCCATCGGTGGGCCTGACACTACTTATGGTCGCTATAGCAGGGAACCTAATTTGTGCTTAGAAACACGGTAACATCCTGGCCCCTCTGCCTTAGAAACACGGTAACATCCTGGCCCCTCTGCCTTAGAAACACGGTAACATCCTGGCCCCTCTGCCTTAGAAACACGGTAACATCCTGGCCCCTCTGCCTTAGAAACACGGTAACATCCTGGCCCCTCTGCCACCTAAACTATCAATAGAGACCAAACGTTCTGAGTGGACTGATCCCTTGTGGAGGCTGTGGGGATGAGGCAGTCCATCAGACATGCTACTGAAATGTAACATGGTTATATAATGGTGCAGCACTAATAGCGGTCGCTGTCTGCAGTTCTGAGTTGTTGAATTGCCGCCTTTTCTTAGACAGTGTTGATGTGTGCATAATAGCGACGTTAACCAGCGTATTGGTGTTGAACCATCGGGCGGAGGCAGCAGCAGAGTGAGGAGACGAGAAAACAGCCCTTACCTTAATTGTCTAAGAAAAGTGATGAGGGCGCAAACCCCAACTTAATTAGATCTATAATCGATAGTCTAACTGTTAATTTATAAAGAATCCATATCTACAGAAATAAGTTGCCCGTTTTTGAGTGTTTGTTTTTAATAACATACTGATTCCGTGTGCACCAAACCTCACGCAGCCACATGTCAAATAAACAATTTCACATTCGCCTGGTTTTAATATTTGCTATGCTGTAATAAAGGTTTTTACACTTTTTCCATTAGAGCAACCCTCTCTGGTATTCTTTATCATTTATTTACAGTTTACACTGTTCCATATTGTCATAAATGTATATTTATAATAATCCTCTTGATATACTTTTATTATTATGATCGTAATAAGTAATGTCATTATCATCAGTAGGCTTAATATAGCAGCCTTGTATAAGCACCATCAAGCTGTAGGCCTCAGAGTACATCCTGTTTAGTCTTTAATACCGTAGGCCTATAAAAATAGGTTGCCTGTATCCCATCATTCATTCGGTCATGTCGTCACACAGCGTACGAGTCATTCATGATTTGAAATGCAATCAAGGATTTTAGTTTTTAAATAAAATAACAAGGCGACCCTTTAATTATTTAGTGTAAACAATAAATAAACCGTTCAATTTCGGAAATTGTTTTCACAAATGAATGCAACTGTTTTTAGTCTTTGTTGTAAAAAAAAAAGTATGCCCTTTTATTACAGAAGACTTTAGTACATTTTTATAATTGATTTAGTGTTTACTATATAATTTCTACATTACATTTAAGTCATTTAGCAGACGCTCTTATCCAGAGCGACTTACAAATTGGTGCATTCACCTTATGACATCCAGTGGAACAGTCACTTTACAATAGTGCATCTAAATCTTAAAGGGGGGTGAGAGGGATTACTTATCCTATCCTAGGTATTCCTTAAAGAGGTGGGGTTTCAGGTGTCTCCGGAAGGTGGTGATTGACTCCGCTGTCCTGGCGTCGTGAGGGAGTTTGTTCCACCATTGGGGGCCAGAGCAGCGAACAGTTTTGACTGGGCTGAGCGGGAGCTGTACTTCCTCAGTGGTAGGGAGGCGAGCAGGCCAGAGGTGGATGAACGCAGTGCCCTTGTTTGGGTGTAGGGCCTGATCAGAGCCTGGAGGTACTGAGGTGCCGTTCCCCTCACAGCTCCGTAGGCAAGCACCATGGTCTTGTAGCGGATGCGAGCTTCAACTGGAAGCCAGTGGAGAGAACGGAGGAGCGGGGTGACGTGAGAGAACTTGGGAAGGTTGAACACCAGACGGGCTGCGGCGTTCTGGATGAGTTGAAGGGGTTTAATGGCACAGGCAGGGAGCCCAGCCAACAGCGAGTTGCAGTAATCCAGACGGGAGATGACAAGTGCCTGGATTAGGACCTGCGCCGCTTCCTGTGTGAGGCAGGGTCGTACTCTGCGGATGTTGTAGAGCATGAACCTACAGGAACGGGCCACCGCCTTGATGTTGGTTGAGAACGACATGGTGTTGTCCAGGATCACGCCAAGGTTCTTAGCGCTCTGGGAGGAGGACACAATGGAGTTGTCAACTGTGATGGCGAGATCATGGAACGGGCAGTCCTTCCCCGGGAGGAAAAGCAGCTCAGTCTTGCCGAGGTTCAGCTTGAGGTGGTGATCCGTCATCCACACTGATATGTCTGCCAGACATGCAGAGATGCGATTCGCCACCTGGTCATCAGAAGGGGGAAAGGAGAAGATTAGTTGTGTGTCGTCTGCATAGCAATGATAGGAGAGACCATGTGAGGTTATGACAGAGCCAAGTGACTTGGTGTATAGCGAGAATAGGAGAGGGCCTAGAACAGAGCCCTGGGGGACACCAGTGGTGAGGAGACAGATTCTCGCCACGCCACCTGGTAGGAGCGACCTGTCAGGTAGGACGCAATCCAAGCGTGGGCCGCGCCGGAGATGCCCAACTCGGAGAGGGTGGAGAGGAGGATCTGATGGTTCACAGTATCGAAGGCAGCCGATAGATCTAGAAGGATGAGAGCAGAGGAGAGAGAGTTAGCTTTAGCAGTGCGGAGCGCCTCCGTGATACAGAGGAGAGCAGTCTCAGTTGAATGACTAGTCTTGAAACCTGACTGATTTGGATCAAGAAGGTCATTCAGAGAGAGATGGCGGGAGAGCTGGCCAAGGACGGCACGTTCAAGAGTTTTGGAGAGAAAAGAAAGAAGGGATACTGGTCTGTAATTGTTGACATCGGAGGGATCGAGTGTAGGTTTTTTCAGAAGGGGTGCAACTCTCGCTCTCTTGAAGACGGAAGGGACGTAGCCAGCGGTCAGGGATGAGTTGATGAGCGGGGTGAGGTAAGGTAGAAGGTCTCCGGAAATGGTCTGGAGAAGAGAGGAGGGGATAGGGTCAAGCGGGCAGGTTGTTGGGCGGCCGGCCGTCACAAGACGCGAGATTTCATCTGGAGAGAGAGGGGAGAAAGAGGTCAGAGCACAGGGTAGGGCAGTGTGAGCAGAACCAGCGGTGTCGTTTGACTTAGCAAACGAGGATCGGATGTCGTCGACCTTCTTTTCAAAATGGTTGACGAAGTCATCTGCAGAGAGGGAGGAGGGGGGGGATTCAGGAGGGAGGAGAAGGTGGCAAAGAGCTTCCTAGGGTTAGAGGCAGATGCTTGGAATTTAGCGTGGTAGAAAGTGGCTTTAGCAGCAGAGACAGAGGAGGAAAATGTAGAGAGGAGGGAGTGAAAGGATGCCAGGTCCGCAGGGAGGCGAGTTTTCCTCCATTTCCGCTCGGCTGCCCGGAGCCCTGTTCTGTGAGCTCGCAATGAGTCATCGAGCCACGGAACGGGAGGGGAGGACCGAGCCGGCCTGGAGGATAGGGGACATAGAGTCAAAGGATGCAGAGAGGGAGGAGAGGAGGGTTGAGGAGGCAGAATCAGGAGATAGGTTGGAGAAGGTTTGAGCGGAGGGAAGAGATGATAGGATGGAAGAGGAGAGAGTAGCGGGGGGGAGAGAGCGAAGGTTGGGACGGCGCGATACCATCCGAGAAGGGGCAGTGTGGGAGGTGTTGGATGAGAGCGAGAGGGAAAAGGATACAAGGTAGTGGTCGGAGACTTGGAGGGGAGTTGCAATGGGGTTAGTGGAAGAACAGCATCTAGTAAAGATGAGGTCGAGCGTATTGCCTGCCTTGTGAGTAGGGGGGGAAGGTGAGAGGGTGAGGTCAAAAGAGGAGAGGAGTGGAAAGGAGGCAGAGAGGAATGAGTCAAAGGTAGACGTGGGGAGGTTAAAGTCGCCCAGAACTGTGAGGTGAGCCGTCCTCAGGAAAGGAGCTTATCAAGGCATCAAGCTCATTGATGAACTCTCCGAGGGAACCTGGAGGGCGATAAATGATAAGGATGTTAAGCTTGAAAGGGCTGGTAACTGTGTCAGCATGGAATTCAAAGGAGGCGATAGACAGATGGGTAAGGGGAGAAAGAGAGAATGACCACTTGGGAGAGATGAGGATCCCGGTGCCACCACCCCGCTGACCAGAAGCTCTCGGGGTGTGCGAGAACACGTGGGCGGACGAAGAGAGAGCAGTAGGAGTAGCAGTGTTGTCTGTGGTGATCCATGTTTCCATCAGTGCCAAGAAGTCGAGGGACTGGAGGGAGGCATAGGCTGAGATGAACTCTGCCTTGTTGACCGCAGATTGGCAGTTCCAGAGGCTACCGGAGACCTGGAACTCCACGTGGGTCGTGCGCGCTGGGACCACCAGATTAGGGTGGCCGCGGCCACGCGGTGCGGAGCGTTTGTATGGTCTGTGCAGAGAGGAGAGAACAGGGATAAACAGACACATAGTTGACAGGCTACAGAAGAGGCTACGCTAATGCAAAGGAGATTGGAATGACAAGTGGACTACACGTCTCGAGTGTTCAGAAAGTTAAGCTACGTAGCAAGAATCTTATTGACTAAAATGATTAAAATGATACAGTACTGCTGAAGTAGGCTAGCTGGCAGTGGGTGCGTTGTTGACACTACACTAATCAAGTCGTTCCGTTGAGTGTAATAGTTTCTGCAGTGCTGCTATTCGGGGGCTAGCTGGCTAGCTAGTAGTGTTGTTTACGTTACGTTGCGTTAAAAGAACGTTTGGAACAATGTAATCTAACAGCACCTGTTTGGTAGACATAATATGCACACAATGCCTTGCTCCTCACCTTCTTTTTTCTTGATCTCCATTATTTTCTGCAACTAGTCACATTTATTCCACACTTCTGACTTCCCCTTTACCTCCTGAGCAACCAGTAAACATTAACTCCGTTTCAAGTTTATTTGTCACTTCCTCCGCAACCATTTTGCTGTCACATGTTACGGCGTTCAGAGTTCACAACCAATTTATTGGTCTGGTTATGATATGCTATAGGTCTGGCCCTATTGGTCGTCTGAATGCGATGCATACACGTGTCATGTAAAGACATGAGGGTTTAGGAAATGTTTCTCCTAAACAAATTTGGGATTTCGGTAACAGAAATTTTAAGCCAGAAGTGGCTCTAACTATATTGCTGGTCACTTGCTGTCATTTGTTTTTTTTGTTTTTTTAAGTCTGAGCCCGGCATGGCACAATCAAATTCCGGTCGTGTCTTAATTATTTAATCAAACAGCGTGTCTTAAAGCATCAGACAAGCTCAGTGCATGTAGTTGATTTGATTAAAACACTCAGGATGTGTCCATATATGTGGAAAATAAACGTTTTAAAAATTTTGCCCAATCGATTGGTTTAAAGAACAGAACTCTCGGCCGACCAAGATATTTTTGTTGTCGGACAGCCCTTGATGATCCAGTGACAGGGCAACAATACCACCGCTTATAGCAGTGATGGTGCTTTCTCTTTTTCCTTGTAGAGGAGAATAGAAGAGGCAGTGTATGAAGTCTGGTTGAAGAGTGTGATTGCTGTTGTCTTTGGGGGTGGGGTTCTACTAATCACTTAACAGTTTATAATTTGCCTTGGCCTTTTCCATCTGTCTCTTGCATTGAACTGATCCTGATGTCCAGCTTCTGGTTTGCCTCTCCTCTCCAGAACTTCTGCAGTCGGGCTGCGCTGGAGGCCCAAGGATCCTGCCTCAATAACAAGTACTCAGAGGGCTACCCAGGCAGGAGGTAAGGCTACTACGTAACAATAACCATACTAGGTTAGCACACCACTGAGAATGCATGCCCAATGCATTGACCATACTAGGTTAGCACACCACTGAGAATGCATGCCCAATGCATTGACCATACTAGGTTAGCACACCACTGAGAATGCATGCCCAATGCATTGCTAGTGTGGCTACTGGAACACGAAGACTTTCTCTGTTTTGTATTGCTGTTTCTACTTATTGAAATGATCAGATTGAAAATGACTATCCTGTCCCATCTGTTGCCCTGTTCCCATTTCCCCTCCAACATACTGTACCTAGGCACCTTCTCCTTTTCACCCAATTCCCCAGAACTGTTTTAATCAGAATTAGGATTATAATTCCTGCATTGGCAATTAGGCACAGCAATAGTTATGACGCGTAACAGGAAGTGGGTGAGTTTTTCTAATCAGACAAGTACCGGTAGTTCCTCCTGGTTTCAGTCTGTTTTCTTCTGTTGTGTGATCCAATGAACGTGGCCCTGTTCTCGCTAGGTACTATGGTGGTTTAGTAGATGGTGTTAACCCTCTCCTCTAGGTACTACGGTGGAGCTGAGGTGGTAGACCAGATAGAGTTGTTGTGCCAGAAGAGAGCCCTGGAGGCTTTTGACCTGGACCCTGCCCTGTGGGGGGTGAACGTCCAGCCCTACTCTGGCTCTCCCGCCAACTTCGCTGCCTACACCGCCGTCCTCAACCCTCATGACCGCATCATGGGCCTGGACCTGCCTGACGGTGGACAGTATGTAGCCATCTGCCTCTGCCTCAGTCTCTGTCTATTCAGTTCTCTACCTCAGTCTCTGTCTATTCAGTTCTCTGCCTCTCTCTACCTCTGCCTCTCGTGGTCGGCCTCTTGATTTTTTTTCCCTCACCAATTCACGGACTACCAGCTCTCTACTTTCCTCATTTCACTCTACCTTTTCTTTACTGTCATAATGGACACCATATTTTTAAATGTGTTTAATGTAAGTAACTTACAATAATGGTGCTACACAGTAATCATACCAAGCAGGCTGACTAAATCACTGTAGATAAGAGCGTCTGCTAAATGTCCTAAAAGTATATTGAATAACACAAATGTTGTTGTTATTGTTGTCCTTCTGCAGTCTGACCCATGGTTACATGTCTGACACCAAGAGGATATCTGCTACCTCCATCTATTTTGAGTCCATGCCCTACAAGCTCAATGTAAGCAGAGCCACACTCTACTCCTTCCCGGTCCCTCTCTCCTCATCTCCTTCTCAAAACCCGTTGGAAGAGAAGGTCTGAGGGGAGGGACTTTCGATTTTTCTCCTCCAATACGGTTTGAGAAGGAGG
>NC_060190.1:72278434-72283434 GCF_021184085.1 Oncorhynchus gorbuscha | reverse complement strand
CTCGCTTTCTCTCTCTCGCTTTCTCTCTCTCTCTCCCGCTCTCTCGCTTTCTCTCTCTCGCTCTCTCTCTCTCTCTCTCGCTTTCTCTCTCGCTCTCTCCCCTCTCTCGCTTTCTCTCTCTCTCTCTCCCCTCTCTCGCTTTCTCTCTCTCTCTCTCCCCTCTCTCCTCTCGCTTTCTCTCTCTCTCTCTCCCCTCTCTCGCTTTCTCCCCTCTCTCGCTTTCTCTCTCTCTCTTTCTCTCTCGCTTTCTCTCTCTCTCCCTCTCTCGCTTTCTCGCTCTCTCTCCTCTCTCGCTTTCTCGCTCTCTCTCCCTCTCTCGCTTTCTCGCTCTCTCCCCTCTCTCGCTTTCTCTCTCCCCCTCTCTCGCTTTCTCGCTCTCTCCCTCTCTCGCTTTCTCGCTCTCTCGCCCTCTCTCCCTCTCTCGCTTTCTCTCTCTCTCTCCCTCTCTCGCTTTCTCGCTCTCTCTCCCCTCTCTCGCTTTCTCGCTCTCTCCCCTCTCTCGCTTTCTCGCTCTCTCCCCTCTCTCGCTTTCTCGCTCTCTCCCCTCTCTCGCTTTCTCGCTCTCTCCCTCTCTCTCGCTTTCTCTCGCTTTCTCTCTCTCCCCTCTCTCGCTTTCTCGCTCTCTCCCCTCTCTCGCTTTCTCGCTCTCTCCCCTCTCTCGCTTTCTCGCTCTCTCCCCTCTCTCGCTTTCTCGCTCTCTCCCCTCTCTCGCTTTCTCGCTCTCTCCCCTCTCTCGCTTTCTCGCTCTCTCCCTCTCTCGCTTTCGCTCCCTCTCTCGCTCTCTCGCTCTCTCTCTCGCTTTCTCGCTCTTCTCTCTCTCTCGCTTTCTCTCTCTCGCTTTCTCTCCTCTCTCCCCTCTCTCGCTTTCTCGCTCTCTCCCCTCTCTCGCTTTCTCGCTTTCTCTCCTCTCCCTCTCTCGCTTTCTCGCTCTCTCCCTCTCTCGCTTTCTCGCTCTCTCCCTCTCTCTCTCGCTCCCCTCTCTCTCTCTCCTTTCCTCTCTCTCTTCTCTCCTCTCTCGCTCTCTCGCTCTCCGCTCTCTCGCTCTCTCGCTTTCTCGCTCTCTCGCTCTCTCCTCTCTCGCTTTCTCTCTCTCCCCTCTCTCGCTCTCTCCTCTCTCTC
The DNA here is from genome assembly GCF_021184085.1 of Oncorhynchus gorbuscha. Lineage (NCBI taxonomy): Eukaryota > Metazoa > Chordata > Actinopteri > Salmoniformes > Salmonidae > Oncorhynchus > Oncorhynchus gorbuscha. Next base: position 72,282,315 of record NC_060190.1, on the reverse strand, counting down.
GCTTTCTCTCCCTCTCTCGCTCTCTCCCTCTCTCGCTCTCTCCCTCTCTCGCTCTCTCCCCTCTCTCGCTCTCTCCCCTCTCTCGCTCTCTCCCCTCTCTCGCTCTCTCCCCTCTCTCGCTCTCTCCCCTCTCTCGCTCTCCCTCTCTCGCTCTCTCCCTCTCTCGCTTTCTCTCTCGCTCTCTCCTCTCTCGCTCTCTCTCCTCTCTCGCCTCTCTCCCCTCTCTCGCTCTCTCCCCTCTCTCGCCTCTCTCTCTCTCGCCTCTCTCGCTCTCTTTCCTCTCTCTCCGCTTTCTCGCTCTCTCCCCTCTCTCCGCTTTCTCGCTCTCTCCCCTCTCTCCGCTTTCTCGCTCTCTCCCCTCTCTCCGCTTTCTCGCTCTCTCCCCTCTCTCCGCTTTCTCGCTCTCTCCGCTTTCTCGCTCTCTCCCCTCTCTCCGCTCTCTCCCCTCTCTCCGCTTTCTCGCTCTCTCCGCTTTCTCGCTCTCTCCCCTCTCTCGCTCTCTCCCCTCTCTCCGCTTTCTCGCTCTCTCCGCTCTCTCCCCTTTCTCTCTCGCTCTCTCCGCTCTCTCCCCTTTCTCTCTCGCTCTCTCCCCTCTCTCCGCTTTCTCTCTCTCGCTCTCTCCCCTCTCTCCGCTTTCTCGCTCTCTCCCCTTTCTCTCTCTCGCTCTCTCCCCTCTCTCCGCTTTCTCTCTCTCTCGCTCTCTCCCCTCTCTCCGCTTTCTCTCTCTCGCTCTCTCCCCTCTCTTCGCTTTCTCTCTCGCTTTCTCTCTCTCGCTCTCTCGCTCTCTCGCTTTCTCTCTCTCGCTCTCTCCCCTCTCTCACTCCTCTCTCTCGCTCTCTCCCCTCTCTCGCTCGCTTTCTCTCGCTCCCTCTCTCGCTCTCGTACATTCTGTCGCCCTTTCTCCAGCCTGCCACAGGGCTCATTGACTATGACCAGCTGGAGATGACTGCCCGTCTCTTCCGGCCCAAGTTGATCATTGCAGGCACCAGCGCCTACGCTCGCCTCATTGACTACGCTCGCATCAAGAAGGTACAGACTCTTTCTCCCTCTCTGTGACCTACCTACCTCTCTGTGACTACCTCCCTCTCTGTGACTACCTCCCTCTCTGTGACTACCTACCTCTCTGTGACTACCTACCTACCTCTATCTCTCGCTGTCTGTGACTACCTACCTCTCTGTGACTACCTACCTACCTCTATCTCTCGCTGTCTGTGACTACCTCCCTCTCTGTGACTACCTCCCTCTCTGTGACTACCTCCCTCTCTGTGACTACCTCCCTCTCTGTGACTACCTACCTCCCTCTCTGTGACTACCTACCTCCCTCTCTGTGACTACCTACCTCCCTCTCTGTGACTACCTACCTCCCTCTCTGTGACTACCTACCTCCCTCTCTGTGACTACCTACCTCCCTCTCTGTGACTACCTACCTCCCTCTCTGTGACTACCTACCTCCCTCTCTGTGACTACCTACCTCTCTCTCTGTGACTACCTACCTCTCTCTCTGTGACTACCTACCTCTCTCTCTGTGACTACCTACCTCCCTCTCTGTGACTACCTACCTCCCTCTCTGTGACTACCTACCTACCTCTCTGTGACTACCTACCTACCTCTCTGTGACTACCTACCTACCTCTCTGTGACTACCTACCTACCTCTCTGTGACCTACCTACCTACCTCTCTGTGACCTACCTACCTACCTCTCTGTGACCTACCTACCTCTCTGTGACCTACCTACCTCTCTGTGACCTACCGACCTACCTCTCAAATCCTTAGTTCAAGTAAGCCTTGTCCCGGCCAGAACTGCCCCTGCAAGGGGTCAGAATGGCCCGTAGGGGGCAGGGGCCAGAACGGCCACTACTAGGGGGAAGAACGGCCCGTAGGGGGCAGGGGTCAGAATGGCCCGTAGGGGGCAGGGGCCAGAACGGCCACTACTAGGGGTCAGAACGGCCCGTAGGGGGCAGAACGGCCACTACTAGGGGGAAGAACGGCCCGCAGGGGCCAGTGTCCGAAACCTGTCTTGCCTCCTACATAATAAAACTACGTACGGTGTACAAATAGCAGTACTATGTACTGTTTTTAATAATAAACAAATATCAACATACTACTTATCCAGACTAACATGGCTTACTATAATAGTCTCGCTTGTTCACCACATTTGTTCGTTTTAGTAGAGACTGACCCCTATTCTGTTTATCAACTGTTGAGACCCAATTTGTAAATCGCTCTGGATAAGAGCGTCTGCTAAATGTAAATGTAATGTAAATGAGACACGCGTGTGAAAAGACCTTTCTCTTCTTCAATAGTGTGTAGTGAATTATACTAGATGAGAAGCCAAAATGAGAGACTTCCTGGCATTTTTAAGGCATTATCAATTTTCAAAAATTTCACATACTTTTAAAACGTTCCGTTTTCCCCATCCAGTTGTGTACGGAGGTGAAAGCCTACCTGCTGGCTGACATGGCCCACATCAGTGGTCTGGTGGCTGCGAAGGCTGTCCCCTCGCCATTCAAGTATGCTGACATGGTCACCTCCACAACACACAAGTCCCTCCGGGGAGCCAGGTATGTAACGTAGCTGTGTAGGCTGACATGGTCACCTCCACAACACACAAGTCCACAACACTGTGTAGGCTGACATGGTCACCTCCACCTCCGGGAGCCAGGTATGTAACGTAGCTGTGTAGGCTGACATGGTCACCTCCAGGGGAGCCAGGTATGCGTAGCTGTGTAGGCTGACATGGTCACCTCCACAACACACAAGTCCTCCGGGGAGCCAGGTATGTAACGTAGCTGTGTAGGCTGACATGGTCACCTCCACAACACACAAGTCCCTCCGGGCCAGGTAGCCAGGTATGGTCAACGTCCCTCCGGGGAGCTGTGTAGGCTGACATGGTCACCTCCACAACACACAAGTCCCTCCGGGGAGCCAGGTATGTAACGTAGCTGTGTAGGCTGACATGGTCACCTCCACAACACACAAGTCCCTCCGGGAGCCAGGTATGGGAGCCAGGTCATCCACAACACACAAGTCCCTCCGGGAACGTAGCTGTGTAGGCTGACATGGTCACCTCCACACAACCCTCCGGGAGCCAGGTATGTAACGTAGCTGTGTAGGCTGACATGGTCACCTCCACAACACACAAGTCCCTCCGGGAGCCAGGTATGTAACGTAGCTGTGTGAGGCTGACATGGTCACCTCCACAACACACAAGTCCCTCCGGGAGCCAGGTATGTAACGTAGCTGTGTAGGCTGACATGGTCACCTCCACAACACACAAGTCCCTCCGGGGAGCCAGGTATGTAACGTAGCTGTGTAGGCTGACATGGTCACCTCCACAACACACAAGTCCCTCCGGGGAGCCAGGTATGCTGTGTAGGCTGACATGGTCACCTCCACAACACACAAGTCCCTCCGGGGAGCCAGGTATGTAACGTAGCTGTGTAGGCTGACATGGTCACCTCCACAACACACAAGTCCCTCCGGGAGCCAGGTCACCTCCACAACACACAAGTCCCTCCGGGGAGCCAGGTATGTAACGTAGCTGTGTAGGCTGACATGGTCACCTCCACAACACACAAGTCCCTCCGGGAGCCAGGTATGTACTGTGTAGGCTGACATGGTCACCTCCACAACACACAAGTCCCTCCGGGAGCCAGGTATGTAACATGTGTAGGCTGACATGGTCACCTCCACAACACACAAGTCCCTCCGGGAGCCAGGTATGTAACGTAGCTGTGTAGGCTGACATGGTCACCTCCACAACACACAAGTCCCTCCGGGGAGCCAGGTATGGTCAACAACACACAAGTCGTAGCTGTGTAGGCTGACATGGTCACCTCCACAACACACAAGTCCCTCCGGGGAGCCAGGTATGTAACGTA